>NC_047676.1:5410668-5544571 GCF_011762505.2 Arvicanthis niloticus | reverse complement strand
TAGTCTGGAAAGTATCTGAGTCTGTTTTTGGATGGCTGAGGGAGAAAAAACAATGTTAATTTTGTGTCTGGGATTGGCAGCACAGTTTGCTGTAAAGAAATTAGTTGTTAATTAAGCTCAAGAAATGGTGATCAGCACGTTTCATTAAACTGGGAAGGAATTAGATGCTTTTAAACCTTGAAAAATTATAAAGGTGAAAAAATTAATGTTGGACATATATCACGAATATTAGAGAGGAAAAGGCACATTAAAACAAAAAGAATAACAAACATTTTGGTTGAAAAAAACACAAAGCCTTGTTGCTCTAGATTCCTGTTAGAAAGAAAAGGAAAATTTTTTGGTTTAAAAACAGGAACACAAGTTGTGTGCAAGGCCCTCCTGTTTGGGGAAAAGCAAGTACCGCGTGTTTAGAAGGCAGTGGGGAGGGCCTTGTTCTGCGATGCGGGCGTCCAGGTGCTCTGGCAGAGAGGACCTGTATTCCACCTTTCTTTTTATTAGAAATTTTAATTGTAGAGAAGGATTAAAAAGCAACTTGAAGTTTTATAGGGAGGAGATCCTAGGCTTGATAGGAGAGCTAAGAGTCAGAGAGTGAAAGGCTATAGGAATCTCTCACCTAAGGAAGGAGTCTTAGGAGGGTCACAGCAGGCACTGTGACTGAAAGACTGCTGTTTCTGTGAAGGAGCCCTCTCTGTGGAGCTGGGGGATGGGCAAAGTGGGAGGCTAGGGGTCTGCCTCTTGCCCTTGAGCTGGAAAGCACATGGAGAGGGAGAGACAGAGAGAAAGAGGAGGAGGATTTAAAGTATAGAAGTTGACCAGGAACAATGGAGAAAGAGTGGGGCCTAGTTTTTGAACTAGGCAGTAGCTAACAATTAGAAGAAGCTAACAAGGAACACACGTGGAGAAAGAGGAGGGGGAGACAGAAAGAAGCCTGCCTAGTTTTGTGAACTAGGCTGGGAATTACTCACTGTCCTGGAGTTTTGGCGGAGAGTTTTTCTGTGGGCAATACTGGGAGAACATTCTTGGAGCTGGCTCTACCACCTGTAGCTGCTCTACCACCTGTAGGGAACGATATGGGCTCGTGCATGGTGTGAGCGGGTCCCCTGCGGCACCTCAGGCGGTAGGTTGGATTCCGATGGACCAGGAGTTGTGTTCCCTTGTGGGACTCCATCTTTCATCTGTCTATCTCACCAGCAATATGGGGAGGTCCACGGTACACAGCATAGTGGCTCCCTTCTACTGGAACTCCATCTGGGCCAGGCACACTTTGTTGCTTTAGGACCCCCTTGTCCTACAACCACATCAAACTCTACAATTTCTCCCTCCCCCACACTGCCCGCAGATACTTTTGGATTATCTTCTTGATGGCAGTCTGGTGTATAAACACATCTTCTTTGGTGTCATTTCGGTTTATAAATCCATTCCATTTCTGACAGTTGAACCATTTGACAGTGCCAAGGACTTTGGTGGCGAGAACTTTCTTCTCCGAGTCCTCGCTGCCCACTGGGAGTTGAAGAGGCCAGGGCGGGTCCGGGGCTGTTCTCTGCCGGGGCTTCCCTGCGAGTGGGCGCGGCTGGCGCCGGGGCCTGGGGCGTGCCGCTGGCTGTAGGGCTCTTAGGCGCGGGGTCAGCGGCCCCTGCAGGAGCGTGGTTCGCAGGTGGTGCCTCAGCCGCTCGCTCATGTCGCTTTCCGCTCTCTCCAGGGCTCCAGTTGCGCGGTTGGCGGTCGCGAGGGGCCAGCTCGCAGCGGGCGGCTCGGGGGCGGGGCCGCGCGAGCTCGAGGTCTCCCTGGGTCTCCCCGGCCCCGAAGATGGCAGGTTGTGGGCCATTCATCTTTCCATGTCTGTCTCCCCCCACATGGAAGCACATTCCTTCTGTTTTTAACTTGCTTGCCATACAATGCCTGAGAGCTAGGATGTGACCCTGGGCGATGCAGTTCCTATTTTCCTCTAGGGTTGCCACATCCACCTATCATGATGTCTTAAGCCCGGAGACCCTGCAGTCTAGTCTAGACTCAGAAGTCCATGCCTTCCACAAACAATGGTTTTAAGAAGAAGGTCCCTAGCTGTGGGTTTGGAGACTTTTTTCTTTCTAAGCTCATTTTAAGTTCTGAGGTAAAATCAGCTAGAGGTCTCCCAGGCTTTTGATGAAGGTAGAGCAGGGAGTGGGCAGGGTCTTGTGACCCTGAAGGTGTGGTAAGCCTATTCCAGGCTTGAATGCCACAGAGGCGGACCTGGTCATAGTAGCCTGCTGGCTGACTTGCCTGTTGTGCCCCAGTAAGAAATCTTCCTGGCCAAAGAGTTCTTTTAAAACCCCATGGAGTGTCATCTTCCCTCCCTGGTTTTGCCTGACTTGAAGACACTCGTCACGATAATACGCCTCCCATTCTATAAACATTGGATCAGGAAGGGCAGAACGGCAAAATATCTCTCCAATCTTGGGGGGTGTTTAAGTTGGCAATATGGCTCTGTAGGAGGGATTTTGTCCACGGTGTATGAATGCCATCTTCCTTCACTGCCTGCCTGAGTTCTTTTAGGTCGGAGGCTTGGATAGGGTGCCATTTAAGTGGTTTAGTTCGAGTGGGGTGGATATTAACTGGGAATGTTTGAGCAAGTTTGGGTTTTATCTATGGATTTTGAAGGACTGCTAATTTTGTGGCTAAGAGGAGGGGGAGGGGACTTATCTCTCTTTGGTTGGGAGGTAAGAGGGAAGGCAGGGGAAAGCTCCTTTGGTATTTTAATGAAGCCTTGCCTTTGGATGGGGGAGGGAGGGACAGGAGGAGCACATGGTTTCATTTCCTCCAAGGCATAAGGGGGAAAGGGGTGGGTATATGGATTTTATTTCTCTATTAGTTTGGGTAAGGGCCTCAAGGTCTGAAACCAGGTGACTTTTGGGGCTTGGTTTTTGGGTTCATTTAACTGAGGGGCCCCGGAGCTGTGTTGTTTCTCAGTCTGTCCTATTTTCGATGGTCTTATACATTGCCGAATTGCAGCTAAGATCGGCAAAAACTCACAAGGGGGTTTTTTTATCTCTGTTTTTTGATAAGGGAAGCTACTTTGCTCCAAGAGTCTGGACTGTAATATTATCCTCTGCCATGCATGGTGCTATCTGAAGGACTTCCTCCCAAAACAAGGAGGCTTGCCTTTTGCCTATTCTTTTATCCCGTGGGTCTTTAGTAAAGATATATTTGCCTGGCTTGGGGTGAACATTTACGTGAGGTGGAGTTCCCATGATAGAAAAGAGGAGAAACGACGCCTTGTCCAATGGGAACGTTCCCTTGGCCTATTGGCTTTGGGGGATTCCACAATGGTCCAGAGCGCCAAGCCTTCCCGCAGATTTAAGAACTGGCAGCCGCCCTTATGGCTTTTAAATGGCTGCTGCGTCACCAGATTTCTTTTGTTTTAGAGAGAGTCTAGATAGAGTCTTTGCCAACGCCCGTTGTGGGCTGTCGGGATTTAAGCAGAGGCCAGGGAAGCTTTGAACCAGCACCAGAGAGTGGCCCTGGCCAGGAGGTAGCAAAGGCTCCCTTGGCTTACTTAAATCTGCGCGATGGCTTCCGACTGAAACACAGGAGGAAAAAACAGATTTCTTGTTTCAAGAGTTCGGGGCTTACCTTCCCCGGGTATCAGTAGCTGCGTGGTTGTGTGGCTTCCAAGCTCCACGTTTGAGGCGCCAGATGTGGGGAAAAAAAAAGGCTTGGGGATCCCGAGTTCCTCCTGCCATACTGTGGGTAGTCGGCTGGAAACGCTCTGGGTTGCTCCAGCTGGAAGTTGGCCCGGCTGTTCATTAACTAAAAGTCTCTCCCTGGCTCCTCACGGTTCCTCATAGCGGCGCAGCCCCAACACACGAGGAAGCCCTTGGGTTTCCAAAACTGGTTTATTCACATGGCGGATCGTGGATGGATCTGGATGCATACCCCTCAAACCCAGGATCGACCTGAGTTAAAAGGGGAGGGGAAAAGGGGGGAGGGGCTGGGGAGGAATGTTTAATTGGCTCCACCTCTGGCCTTCAGGTACCTCATTAGTATGTAAATCTCTCTAGGGCCTGTTCACGCCCTCCACCTGTGTACATGACTGAAGGGTGGAGGTGAAATGGAGATTAGACCTTGTGTTAGGCCCAACAAACGTATTCCCCTCTGTTTACACTGGGTTACTCTATGAACTTTCTTTCCTGCATGCAGCTATGTCTCCTCCACATCACTGGAAATGAACTCCTTCACATAAACTTTTATACACACGGGGGTTATGGGGTCGGTGGGTACATTGGAATCCCAGAAAAAAATCAGATACTGCTTAGAAATATTTGGTGCTTGCAGACTGACTGGAGGCTGTACTGCAGCTAGAGCTTCTTCCTGAGGCAGAACAGGAGAAAAATGGACATGAGGATAAGAATTTGGTTTTGGGGGGGGGGGGGGAGGGGGCTGGAGAGATGGCTTAGTAGTTAAGAGCACTGACTGCTCTTCCAGAGGTCTGAGTTTGATTGCCAAAAACCACATGGTGGCTCACAACCATCTGTAATGGGACCTGATGCCCTCTTCTGGTGTGTCTGAAGAAAGTGACAGTGTACTCATATACATAAAATAAACCTTTTAAAGAAAAAAAAAAAAGAATCTGTTTTGATGTAATGCAATCAGGTGCTTCTAATCTTCACAGATATAGAGTCACATGTTGCCTTTGATTCCTGATAAAATGGTCATTTCGGGCAATATTTCAATACCAAACTCTGGGTTTCCCCAGAACTTGTACTACTCATAGACCAGTGAGTGACCTGTGCCATGATATGAGCACAGACAATTTTATTTACAGTCATCTATCTATCTATCTATCTATCTATCTATCCATCCATCCATCTATCCATCTATCCATCAATCAACCAATCTATCCATCCATCCATCTATATATCTGTCTATCTGTCTCTCTCTACCTATCTATCCATCTATCTATCTATCTATCTATCCATCTATCTATCTATCCATCTATCTATCTATCCATCTATCCATTTGTCTATCTGTTTGCAATGCTGGGAATCAGAACCAGGGTCTCTGGTATGCTAGCCAATCCTCTCCTTTTATATGCAACATCCCGGTTTGTGTTATTCATTTGTCATATCCAGTGTGTGAGCATTTTGTAGAGTTCTTCATGTCATGAAATAACTATTTAGAAGCAATTACCTTTCCACCGATCTTACTCATTTGTATGTCTGATGCTTCAATCAGCACAAATGTCCTGCACATCCTGGCGATGAACAGCAGTGGTCCATTTCTCTCCTCCTTCACTGACCAGTGTGCACCCTCCAGCTCAAGAGAGCGCCTTCTCACATCACTTCTGTCAGTGTGATTTCCCCGTGGTTGGCATTGAAGATAACAAGAATGAATAGGACCCTGCTCAGACCAGAGTGCTTGCTGTATCATCAGTGTGGCCAAGATGCAGAGGAAAACTGGGGAACTCTATCTTTTTGTGCCTCCTTGTAGGTCCTTCTGCCACCCTGTATTGTCAAGTGGCACAGAGGGGACATTCTCAACTTTATTTCAACTTGATGTGATATAAAACTCAGTTTCAGATAATGTCCAAACATGTGGACTAAAACATTGTTTTACTTGTTTCTAAATATGACTCTGTTAAAGTAAAATCAGAGTGTGTGTGTGTGTGAGAGAGAGAGAGACAGAGACAGACAGACAGACAGACAGACAGACAGACAGAGACAGACAGACAGACAGACAGACAGACAGACACAGTGAGATGGGGGTGAGAGACCACATTCCTTCCTGGAACAAACACTTTATCAGAATGCTTACACATGCCTCTTTGTTGATAATCCTCAGAGTCTGAAACTGCAATGTCTGCACTTTGTAAGTTTGCATTTTAATCTAATTTTGACAACATTCCTTTCACCCCTACCAACTTTTTCTCACCGCCCCCCAACATGAACCCTCTCTCAGCCAGAAGACCTACTTTGAGATAAACTAATTAAAACTAATTTGATACTGTAGAAAAATAAATTGAATCATTAAAAATAGATTAAGTACAGAACTGACCCTAGATACATAAGAATTCAGCTTAGGATAAGGGAGTCCTTAGATCCATATGAGCTGATGAATTATTTAATAGGTAGTATTAGAACAATTAGTTTTTTTGTTTGAGTAGAAGGAAAATATAACCTGTCCTCATCCCACCAAAGCACATTTAAGATTAAAAACTGACATCACCAAAGTTCCAGGAAAAAATTCACAGATAAATTATTTACAATATTAATTTCAGAAAGGATTTTAAAACTAGCACATACCATCCATAAGCCTCACGAATAAATTTGATATTATACAAAGAAAAAATAAGAGCACTAAGATAGTTCAGCAGATAAAGGCTCTTGCCACAAACCCTAATGGGTTACATTTAATAGCTAAACCCGTAGGGTGGAAGAATACAACTGACTCTTGCTTGTCTTCTGACCTTCATATGCATGCCTTGGCATGTGTGTATACAGTGTGTGTGTGTGTGTGTGTGTGTGTGTGTGTGTGTGTGTGTTTCTAGGTGTTGTAGGGTGTGTGTATGACACACACGCACACCACAATTTTTTTTTAATTTCTACATTGCAAGTATATACAAGATTTCTGGCCAATAATTCACCAACTTTTCTATGATTTAACATTTCACAGCTTTAAAATTTATAAACAATAAATAAAGATGAACTGGGAACAGATTCTCTCAGAAATTAAAAAAGTAGAGAAATAGACGTGGTAACAAAGCGTAATGGAGACAGCAAACCCCACTGGCTGGCAGGTCAGGACGTGGCTGAAGGACAGACAACACATATGACTGAGGGCAGACCACTCGGGGATATCCTTAAGGATAGTCGCTTCCTATAGACCCTTCCTGCTTTTCCTCTCTCTCTTTCCTGCCTGTCATGAGGTGAGTAATTTTTTTCTACCACATGCATTTGCAGACATGATGTTCCTTCTGCTCCATGAAAGCCCATGTCAACCAGGAGCTGAAAACATGAGCCTAAATGAACTTCCCACCTCTTAATAATTCTCTCAAGTATTTGTCACAGCAATCAAAGGGTTAATACACATAGCCATTGAAAATTCTTAGCCAAGGGTGTGCAAAAGACCACCGAAACAATATAGGCTATAGCCATTGCAGTTAGTGCTTTCCAGAGGAGGAAGGTAATACCCTAGCATTGAAGACACCCACACTTCACACACAGGATTTGAAGGAATTAATCTGCTTCTGAAATGGGAACCTCATCCCTGAGGACTGACTCTCATAGTGTCAGCAGTTGTGCAAGCTGCTTAGGGAGAAGAGAACTTAGTAGTCCCATCTAGTTATAATCTCTACAAACCGGAACAATGGCCAGTATGAGAAGATATTCCTAAAAGGTGTAATAGAGGCATTTAGAAGCAGGGGTAACCAACAGTCACCTACTTGGATGTAAGGGCCACTCAATAAGATGGTGTTCACCTCTGATACCTAAATTTAGCCAACTACCTGTGGCTAGTGAGGCCATAGAGCCTAGAGGAGTCCTACTACTGCCACCTCCCTGAGGTGAGTCAGTGCAATCACTAACTTCATTCTGAAAGCTCAGCTTACGCCTACAGAGAAGTGTAGCTGTCACAGTATTCACCAAAGATGCTTGCAGCAGACTGAGATCATTACAAAAACCCACATCTTGTCAAAATGCAGAAAACAACTGGCCCTGGGGTGCCCACCCACAATATATATGAATGACAGAGCCTCTACAGCTAAGGCTCAAGGAACATGGGAAAAGAGGTCAAGAGTCATAGGAGCAGGACACTAACTCCACAATAGTCTCATAAAAGAAAGAAAGAAGAAAAGAAAGAAAGAAAGAAAGAAAGAAAGAAAGAAAGAAAGAAAAGAGAAAGAAGAAAGAAAGAAAGAAGGAAGGAAGGAAGGAAGATGAGAGTGAAGATTCCCAACTTAAAGGGCCAATAAATATCAACAAAATTATAGACAAAAACTTCCCTAACCTAAAGAAAAAGATGCCCATAAACATACAAGAAGCCTATAAAACACCAAATAGACTAGACCAAAAAAGAAATACCTCCTGTTCACATAATAATCAAAACATCAAATGCACAAAACAAAGAAAAAATATTAAGTGCAGTAAGGGGAAAAGGCCAAGTAACATATAAAGGCAAACCTATCAGAATCACACCAGATGTGATTCACTGTTAGAGCACTCGGACTATATGCATGAGTTCCTGGTTAGATTCTGTAACACTATAATCAATCAATCAATGAATCAATCAATTAATCCATCAAAGGTTTGTAAAACATTTCCTGTCTATGTGTATTCCTTAGAGAATTTCATCCAATGTATCTTTTTTTTTAGTTTAATGTATTTTAATAGCAAACTTAAAGGAACAGTATCACATTTGTGATAGCGAAAATCAGACAGCCCTGTTTGTGCTCAGTGATTGCAGTGAGTGCACGAGTGAGGGGCTGTTTGTTAGGATCAGAGAGTGCACACGAGTGAGGGGCTGTTGTATGTTCTGATGGAGGATAAGTACTAAGAACACAGAGAGACACAAGCAAAGACCAAAGCAGAATTGTTTACTATTTAGGTATCTTGGAAAATCTTAAGATAGCTTTAAGAACAGTTCTATTTCAATTAAATGAGAGGATATGTTATTACCATGATTTGACCTCAGTCAACAAAGAACTTGCTTTGCAAGCATGTGGACCTAAAATTTTATATTTAGAATCCAGGTTAAAAATGGTGGATATGGTTGCTGGGCAATTGGGAACAGGCAGATCCCTCAGGCTTGCTGGCGACCAGCTCCACCTACTTTCCAAGTTCTAGGCCAGTGAGAGACCCAGTCTCAAAATAATAAGGCATGAGGCACATGAAGAACAACCAAGTTTGTCCTCTGCTCTCTACAAGTTGGTGCAGCTTCAGGTGTGCACACCTGACTGCACACGCACACATGCACACATGCATGCACACACACACATGCACAAACATAATACCCCGTGACTTGTCTAATTACCATGTCAGTTTAAAATAAAGTAAGAAAGAGAAGAGACTCTTGCAAGAAGAGAAGGATTCACTTTTCCTTTCAAACTCATTTTTTCATTCTGTAATTTCTAACTTTGCTTAAATATTTCTTACTGACTTGCCAGTAAATTTGAGAAGCCATCACAACTGTAACACTCCAGGTGCAACTTGAGATTAACTAATATTTTTATTAAAATAAATCTGCACTCCATTTATATATTTTAAAAGAGAGAAATTTAATACCCTCCAAATTTGTTCTCATTGTATTTTTCTAGTAGATTGGTTTAAATAATGTGTTATACATTTGTTAATTGCTGAGGTAACCCCCCAATTCTCTCTCCATTTCTCTCTCATGACTATTTTGTGTACACCAGTGTTTATTCAAGGTACAAATGACTCTCGTTTACTCCTGAAAGCTTGAGCCTACACCAGACAGTCTGACTAGAAAAACGCAGCTTTATCCCTGCCAGGTTGGGCCAGGAACCTCTGCAGCTCCCATTCTCACCGTGACAGCATCACGTCGAGAAGAGCCTAGACCGATGGAGTCTGGGTTAACAATTTGCAGTTACTGATCTTCCATCGGTGTTTAAGGAATAGGTGGACATTCAAAGACAAAGCCCTTGCCATGAAGATCTCTAAGAGCACTGGGGAAGTTAGTCACTGGAGTTTACTTGCAGATCTGAGCCCAGCCCCTCCTCTTGATTCCTTATAGGAGGGTTCAGTGGGACAGTTCTATGCTGAGTTGTGGCCACAACCCCTGCAGTCTCAGAATCTCAGAGTAGGAGAGTAGTGGAGAAGGTCTTTGCAAAAGTAATTCCAGTGAAATTGGGCCTTTGGTCTGAGCATGTGCTCAGTGTGATCGATGAGCTTCCACTAAATGAGACTAAGTCACAAATGGCAAAGAAGACCATCCAGACACAATGAGAATACAGTTGGCCATGTGCAGGTATAGGCATATGTTTCTTTTAACCTACTTTTAATACGGGTTCAATCTCTCCTCCATCCCACCACCTAGCAGAGACAGTAGAAGAGAAAAGTTATCAGGATATGGGGAAAGTGGACCTGCTCAGCGACAGTTCTTTGGGGGCGAGCTCAATCTTTGTTGGCAGAAGTTCAGTCCTATAGCAAACACCAAATACAAACCAGCAGCTACAGTCTAATCCTCTCAGCAGGCAGACACCAGGCAGTTCTAGTTCAATCCTGAAGAAACCGCCAGGCCTGACAACCAGTCTAAGGTAAAGCCACAGAAGCAGCAAGCTGCTGCAGGAACCTCACCTCACCAGCAGGTTTTGTGTAAGTTCCTCTCAATGTCAGTGTTACCACGAATTGAGCTCAACAACGCTATGTAAGGCGAACCAATACATGCTTGCCTTTAGTGAAAAAAAGCGAGTCAGAGCAAACTAAACCAATGCCCAGTGCTCGTCTCCCACTGTCTGTGGGGTCATATTTACACTCCTCCATCATGCGTCCTTTCACATGTTTATTATATCCAAACCTCCTTTCACTTTGTCTGCTTCAGGAAAAGTCTTTCCTGTGTCTGCTGTAGCAAGACATCCTGAAAGAATGTCTTTGGGCCCCAGCAAAACATTTGACATAACTGGCTTTCCAAAGAAACTAGAAGTTTCCACTTCACACAAGGAAGCAAAGCCTGAGGAGAAATGGCCCTGAAACCCCCTTTCTCCCAACTTGCAGCCTCAGAGCTGAGAGGGTAAGTCCATGCTGCTTGGGCGAACAGACTCCAGAGCTTGGTTCCAGCTGCTTTAGCAAGCTACTCCAGGATCTCTGTAAACACATTTCACTCAGCCCTTATCTCCGTGCTTAGTGTTTCTGGCAGTGCCTGCTTTCCCATACAGGAGACTATTTTTGTTTCAGTACAACGAGCAGACGTGGCCCCTTTGTTCCTCCCTTCGGTCTCCACTTGTCCTTTGAAGCGTTGCTATTCTAAGCAGACACCTGGGCTCTCCCTCCACACACGAGCACTGTGCTGAACATTATCGCTTCCAGGGTACCCTGACAAGAAGCAATCTGGGGAAGGAGGAGAGTTATTTTAACTCTGAGATCCATGATGGGGAAGGTTCAGCAGTTGGGCATCTGGTTGTGGAGGAAGCTTATCCCACAACTTCAAGTCGTTACATTTCCACAAATCAGGAAGCAAAGACAGATAGGAAACCAGGTCGGTCTCTAAACACCCCCAGAGATGGACTTCCTCCAGCTAGGCTCCACTTCCCAAAGTCTCCACAACTCCCAAAACAGAACCACCATCTGGAAACCACGTACTAAGACAGGAGTCTGTGGAAGACACTTTACATCCGAGCCGCCACAGCGCCTGGCATCTGGGGTCTGCTATTTGAACCTCAAACTCAAGTTTCTGTTTCTCTCAGACACATGCTGTGTCAACACTGGACCCCAGCTCTGTACTGTCTGGTGACTGTAACTGATGTGTTTATAAAAAGATAAAGAGATCAAGAATATGTTCTGTGGGTGTGTGAAGAGGTATGGAAGAAGGGGATGTCTCAGCGGGCCCATGCTGAAGCATCCCTTCACCTGAGGGACCAGCCACGAGATGGTATAGTATAGAATAAAGTTTATTCAGGGCATGAGGAGGGGAATTAAGAGGGTAGTAGAGGCAGAGAGAGTCAGAGAGAGGTAGAGAGTAGAGAAGTAGAGGCTGGCCATAAGTAAGTGGAGAGACGGGGAAGGGAAGGAGGAAGGAGAAGGAGACAGAGGGATCAAGAGAGCAAGAGAGAGAGGAGGGGGCAAGCAGCCCCTTTCATTGTGGGCCAGGCCTACCCAGGTAACTGTGGGGAGGAGTGAGCATACATGGCTGTTGCCAGGTAACTGAGAAGGTGGAGTTTAGACAGACTGCTAACAGTAACTATGTTGGAATGATTCTAATGAATGTGACAGAACAAAGTCAGGGCCTTAAAACAACCATTGAAATAAAATCCTGTCGTTTCACACCCCAGAACTGCCTACCTCATATTAAGTTGACTCTGTAGACTTGTCAGAACCAAAGAGAACAAGACAAGAGCCACTGCTATACCATGCCTCAACAGCCGGCCAGAGGAACAGCCCTGCACTAGGGAGAAGATAAATGGAGCCCAATTGGGTTTATGTGATGCACAGTGCAGCCTGTTACCCTCTTCACCCATGAAGAGTTTTTAGAAACTGCAAAAATATATACATTCCAAACTTGACGCCTTCAATATGTATATGTCTCAGCAAAGTCCTCCAGGACTTATTGAGGAGGGGACCATGAAGACTGTGGGAATGCACTCTGTCAGTCTGGTGTGGTTAGTCAGGCAGCCCTCTTCGCCACAGATCTAAACTCACACCTTCTTTTATTGGGAGGCAGCCAGCTTGCCTTTGTTCTTGTTTAAGTGTTTTCTTCCCATGGTATTGTTTTTTCCTCTATGGTTTTTGTAAACACACCCCGGTTTCTATGCACATCCATCCCACGCCACTGTGCCTGCCTCCTCTGGGGAGTTTACCTGTCATCGTGAGACACTGCTGCTGTCACTTCCTGTTTTGCATCTGACAGGGCTAAGGTGTTAAATGTGGTGAGGGTGCTTGGCAGCTCAATACTCAAACACCAGGTGGGATGGGAATGAGGCTTTCTTGGCATGCTTAATGTAGACAGAAGAAAGATCACTGTGTCCTTGAGAACAGAAATGCCATTCACTGTGTCCCACCATTCACAGCCATTGTCAGCATTGCAGATCTGGAGCTGAGGGCAAACGGTGGGGGATTAGCATAAACTGACTGAACTTTCTTACCTTGTCTGTAGTTTGCAATGGCACTCTTAGAAGGAGGCATCATAAAAAATTGCTGGTACCAGATGTTCTTTTACCAGCCTCTAATTATTCCCCTAACTGCTTGCTGTCCTTCTAGTGATGTCCATCAGAGACAGCTACTGATTCATTCTCCTTGGCTCTCTCATCCCCTGGAGGAGCACATCCCTGGGACCAGGAGCTTGCCATGCCTGCCTACTGTTTTCCATAGACCTGAACAGTCAAACCATGGCACTGGCAGGCAATCCGAGCAGTTGCTGAGTCTGAAGAGTGGAGTCTGTAAAAACCACATGTGATAAAAAAAGGTAGAGATAGCTATGGTGTCAGCTCTAACAAAATCAGCAAAAGGAGAAGAAACAAAATTCAGCGACTCCACAGAGGACTGAGGATCCACAGTCTCTAAACACCTCAACAGTCACACCAGATAGGAGAGGTTCTAGTGTTACTGCACCAAAAAGAGAGATTATAGTTGGCCACGTCTCATTGCACATCTGCCTAGAAGGTGTGGTTTTGAATGTTCCCATCCTAAAAAGGCTAGGTGTTTGAAATAATGGACAAAGTGGACTATCATGAATTGATATTCGTGGACACCTATTTTATAAACGCAGCTCCAGAGAAGCACTCATAACCTGTCAATCACAATAAAAAATGTTGAAGATTTAACTCCTTTCTTGAAATTTTGTCTCCATATGGAAACTCTGGTCTCATTGACCACAGATCACTTGATGGAATCAGCAAGAGACCTGAGAGCCTAGCATTAAAGCCCCGTCATCTGGGAGAGAGTGCTAGCACTGTGCAGAGAGAATATCATCTGGTTTTAATCAGCAGTATTAAAGGTAGGTTGAAACACACGGGCTATCAAAATATCTCCTTCATTTGTAAGCTGAGAAACCAAACTATTTCTCCACATTCCAGCCTCTTCTATGACTCCAAATACTCTGGTTTCACCAGCTCATCCCAAACAGTTACATTAAGGAAACCTGTCTCCTGTGGTTTGTGCTATGATTTTAAGGAGCTCGTGTTTCAGGAAAATGTGAGTTTCATTTGGGGTCATGCTAAAAGCTATTTTTAGTCTCTAAATAGAATGGAGAACATTATCTAAACAAATTATTACTAAAAAAATGAAAACGATTTTTTTTCTCTAGAAAAACCATATTTTTCTATATTCCCTAAACCAAACTGTGTGAGTACGCACACACTCATGCATGTGACAAAAAGTCGGGTATTATCATAGCATTTTTACATGCACCTAGTGCCTTGCATCATATTAATCTACACTGCCCTTCTTTTGTTCTCCAGGACTGTGGTTTTCCTTAGGAACACATGAGTGCCTCTCTAGAACTTAAAACTGGTATTATTGAATGAAGTAGACTAGTTGTTCCCGCCAAAATATTGCTTAAACTATTAAGTTACCAAGGTAACCTCTTTCTGCCTTCTTTGGTTATCATTACTTCTTTCCTAGGTACCTAACCTAAGGCTAACCTGTCCTCTGACACTGACTATGCCTGCATCTTTCAGTGCTACTAGGACAGGTGTCACTATGGTGGTCCCTTCCTGTGAACTCTCAGAGTTCAATTTAAGCTCATCTGCATGGTTAGAATTTAATGCATGCACTCTCTTCTGGCATCGTGACTTATCAAAAATATGATACTGGAAGGCCACATGTGTCTCGGAAAACTGAACAAGAATCATGAGCCTATTCTCTTTGTTTTTAAAGGAATAAGGTCTGCAGGGTGTAACATCTTAAATCAGAGGCTCACTGATGGGCACAGAGAAGACACACAAAGCAGCCACTATGTGAAGAATCACCTTCAGGAGCCTATGTCAGGCTGGGCAGTGCCTCTGAGCTGTCAATTACCCTTCATGCTACTTGAGCGTCCCTCCTCAGCACATCAGGGAAGGCTGCTCACAGAGCAGTTTTAACTGCATCAGCTCATTCTAAGTAGGAGAGCCCCAGTAACTAGGAGTCGTTTCCTAGTTTGAGACATTTTAAGAGCTAACCTTTATGTCAATTTCTGTGTCTCTGTCCTGAAAATGTAACTCACCAAATTAACTAGAATATTTTAATGGTCCAAATATTTATCTTCTTCTCACATATATTTTATAATCTACTGCATATATTTTCTACATTAAGTCAATTTATTCAGTATATATAACTTAAGGTCAAGGTAAGTTTTTTTCATGTTGTAGTGTACGGTTAAATTAGAAAATAGAAATAAAACTATTTTAAACAATCCTTAGTAGTCATGTTACTAGAACCAATCAGATACTTCATCTAGGGGAAAAATGACAAAATGAATTAAAATTATCCGTCATGCTTAACACTAATCAAGAGAGAAAGCTTCTCAAACAATATATTTCAAGTACTAAGTAATATGAATTTCAAGAAGCAATTGGGCTTCTACTCACAGAGATTAAAAGAAACACATAGATCAATGTGCCAGAAAAAAAATCACTAAAGGCCTGGATTAAATACCAGGTGATATGTCAGTATGAACAGAGGAAATTCTACATGGTGCCACTCCAGATGGGAGCTGTAAGCAGTTAATGACAGCTGAGAAGAAGGATATGTTTCCCCAGGGATGAGACCCCACCTATGCTGTCCAATCCCAAGAGGTGAGCCCAAGACACATGTGTATAAAAACAATAAATGGATTCAGTAGGTTGTATATATATATGTGTGTGTGCACATATGTGTGTACATATATGTGTGCATGTGTGTGTGCCCATATATGTGTGTGTATGTGTGTACAGATATGTTTGTGCATGTGTCTAACAATAGTACTTAAAGAAGAGATGATGGGTTTGGGAAGGGGTACATGGAAGGAGTTTGAAAGAAAAGGGGAGCAGAGTGGCATAGAGATCATATAGGAAGTTCTAAAGATTTATTTTTTAAAAAATAAGAGTGACATCTTTGAAAACCTGTGAGAGCTAATTAGAAACTGAGACTGGAAGTCCATGTCTTATATATCTTTGTATTGTACAGATACTATACATCTATGCAAGAACACATAAAATATATAATTCTACCTCCTTCTAAGTAACTTTGAACTATGACACCCACAAGATAGGAGCGAGGGGCTGATGAGTTTAAGGTCTCCAGGGATGCCAGCAGCGGAGTCAGCTAACGTACATCCTCCATATGTAGGCTCACTTCAATGAAGTCAAGCTTTTCCTGTGCACTCATTTCTGGCACTAACTAGGAAAAGGTGAGAGAGGTCTGTCCTCACTTGGGATTGTTTCCCTATGTGCAATGAGTTAATGCCATAAACACTTCCAGGATTAGTCACTAAAAAATTATGACAGAGATACTTTTCTTCACTTGGTATTTCTAAGAAACAAATGCCTGCATAAGATTATCTGAGTCACACACACTCATTTACATACACACATACATTCACACACATACATACACTCACACACATACATGTGTACAGACACATATGTATACACACATACATGTATACACTCACACATACTAACATAAATATGCTTGCACACATTACACAACACAGATGTATACAGACACACACATATACACACAAACACATGAACACTCACCCACATATACATATGCATACACATCCACACATATTGCACACATATACACACACTGCACAAAAATACATACAAATATACATGTGCAAACTATATTGACACCACCCACAGATATACACACAGACACACACAAACACACCATATACAATACACAAACATATACACATGCATATATATGTACATATACATACACTACACAAATACATGCACAAACATACCACACACACCAACTACACAAATACACACCCCACACACATACACACAGATGCATACACACCACACACACACAGGAGAAACTGCAGGCAAAGCCTGGTGATTTCTTTGCCCTATGACCCAGTGGCATGAAATCTCAACACCATGTGCAGTTTTGCTGCTGAGACCATCTGGTTGGTGGCTGAAGCAGGAGAAGAATCGCATACCTGTCTGTAGATCGACATTTAACGCTGCTTGAATGTCAGCTCTCTCTACAGTCTAAATTCGGGGAAAGCATCTGCTGCTCTTTTCTTTCCTCACACGCCATTTGAAGAGACAAGAACCTTAGGACGCTCCATGGGCCAGCAGGGAAGAGGCCATCATTACCAGATGAGATGCCTATGTGTGGGTTGCTCAGAGTGTGGGACCACATAGGATTCAAAGTGCATTAGAAAGAAAATTGACCACTTAAATGAATTATGACTTATTCTAGATTCTTCCTTGTCTGATCAATACTGGTGTAAATATGATCAATGAGCTCTAGTAAGCAATGATCATGAATTATTCCCCTTTTCACTCCCCAGGCTCTACTGTGTTAAACTCCTCAGCCAGACGGGTACCCAACTTCAATTGCATCTTACAGTATCTCCAAATAAATCATAAGTCCAGCAAATTGTCAGAAATCACAATACAAAGTTTGACTGGACATAAGGAAAGGCCTCTTTCTCCCTATAAAAATTAATATACTTATAAACTGGGCTTTCAAGAGTGACTAAAATAAAATAAAATATCCATTCATTTTCTTGATAGATCTGTGAGTCACTCAAATATAAGGTATTTTGGTATGAAAAAGGATTTTATACATGATAAAATTGGACTTTATGTTTTAAAGGTGCTTGGCTCGTTGTTTTGGGTGTTATGGAATTAACTCCAGTTTCGTGTCCAGGAGGAGTCAAAGTGAGCATTTATGCCCAATAATTAAACTTCACTTGTTCACTGTTGATCACGCAGTGAAAAAACTGGCAGCTCTCCCACTAACGTTTGTAACCACATCTTGGTCACTCTCTACTTAACAATGCAGCGCTAACCAATGGGTGCCTGTTCATCTAGACTTTTATCCTGATTCCTTTGACCCACGAAAAGAAAAAAACTTAACATTTCCAATGGTCTAATCTTTAACAGAAGCAACTTCCAATGAATAGGCAAACTGTATTAAACCAGTCCTGCTGCAAGTGTCTCTCTTCCCATCCTATGCTGAGGCACGGTGACTCACTGTAACCTTGCCCAAGTCCTAAGTCCTCTCCTTTATCCTGGATCACTGCTTAGCTCAATAGAGATGACCACACATTTGTTATGGTTGTCTTCTCCCTGCAGAGCCAATGACCTTATTCTTAAATTTTTTTTAAAAAGATTTATTTTTATTTTATATGCATTGGTGTTTCCCCTGTATGTATGTCTGTGTGAGAGTATCTGATCCCCTGGAATTGGAGTTACAGACAGTTATGAGCTGCCATGTGGGTGCTAGGAATTGAACCTCGGTCCTCTGGAAGATCAGCCAGTGCTCTTTAACCACTGAGCCAACCTCATTCTTGATACAAATCACATGATTATATTCTCTCTACACAGCCCATGACTTTCTTCTTGGTACAAATCACATGACCATCTTCTCCCTGCAAAGCCTATGCCTGTTATACCCAGCAAATCTTGTCTGGAATTGTCTTCCTGTGTTTCCCCACCAGCACCACCAGAAACAGCACATCCCATAAGCAGAGCCTAGAAGACTGGGTACTTGCAGAGTTTCACCTCTTGGTTTCTAAGCCCTTTTCTACTTTGCCTCAGCCATTCCTCCCCATGGCCATTCAAAAGGTTTCCACGTGCTTAAGGGAGCCTAGGGTGGCACACAGTGCAGCTTCTGCCTCTTGTCCTTACCCGGATGCCCACCATACTTACTTCTCCTCCTCCACAGCAAGTGAATCAACTAGTGACTCCTTTATCCTTTCTTCTCTCACTGCACCCTCCTGAGTCATTCTTACTTTTCTATGTTCCTTATGTGTATGTCTATACATATGTAGACATATGCATGCCTTATACATATTGCCAACCCTATGGTTTCCTGTGTTCCTTGGGTTCATTGGTGCTGCCAATGTACAAGAAGCCAACATGTCATAACAGTATAATCCCAGTTCCAGCTCCTGTGCTTCCTGAGGACAGCTCCCTTGCTGTCACTTCTACTTGTTACAGCTCTTGCCTTCAGTGTTCTCCAAATTAATCGGTTTATAAATTTCATCATTTTGTGATTGTTTCTTCTGTATATTCTGCTATTCCCTCAGCCATTGAACTCAGCAGTGTCTACTGAGTCTCTTCAGTGCACTAGACAGTCTTGTCAGTGAGTGAGGCAAGCACATAGCAAGGAGAGCTTCCTCGTGGGAAGCTTGTGTGGAATAAAGGAAAGCTTAGAAAGGGCCATAGCCTCTGCTCTGTAAATTGTCTCTGCATTTTAGGATCAGAATTGATTTTGATTGTACTTTCTACTTGTGTGTATATATTGCAAATTTTAAAGAATTATTATTCCTACGGCCATTGGTATGTATCAATCATGGACCTCCAAATAAAATAACAGAGATTATGTAGATTAAACTGTGCATCGATCAGAACGTACAATCTTTAAGGAATTAACTCACACAGTTGAGGTTGGTAAGTCTAAAATCTGTAGAATCTGCCTGTAGGCTGTAGACTCAGGTAGACTCTGTGTATTACAGACTTGAGGCAGAGTGCCTTTCTCTCCAGAAATCCTCAGTTTAACTCCAAGGTCTCAGCTGACCCAGAGAGGCAGTGTCTTTTTCTCAGACTCAAGTGACTGTGTTACCTGCACCTGTAAGAGCCTTTCTGCCTATATCTGAAATACTATTAGAATAAACAGTGGGGTATGATAACACAGCCCAGTTGACACTAAGGTCAGCCATAGCAGGACAGTATGATGGAGCAGAGATGAAGAAAGAGGGGCAGGGAAAGAGAGGAGGGAATGGGGAAAGGAGGGAAGTCGGGTAGCAGGAAAAGACCTGCTAAAAACAAGGTTTAGTAAAATACTGTCCTGGTTTGCCCTCTGTTACTGTGATAAGCACTATGACCAACAGCAACTTGCAGAAGAAAGGGTTGATTTCAGCTTAAAGTTTATAGTTCACTGTGCAGAGAAGCCAGGGCAGGAACTTAAGGCATGACACTGTGGGCTAGAACTGGAGCAGGAGCCATGGGGGAGCATTGATCACATGCCTGGTCTCCAAGCCTTCTCAACCTCCTCTTTTATACAGTCCAGGAATACCACCCAGGAATCCCACCCAGGAATACCACCCAGGAATACCACCCAGGAATACTGCCCAGGGTTGGTACTTCCCACAGTAGGCTCAACTGTCCCATGATGATCCTACAACAATCTTTCAGCAATAGAACGCTATATAGACTTGCCTACTGGAAAATCAGTTGGAATCATTTTCTCAGCTGAAGTTCTCTTACTCGGATGTCTCTAGCTTGTGTGAAATTGAGAAAACAAGCCAACCAGCACAAATGCTAACACTCAAATTTGGTTGTATATTAGACTTTCTTCAGAAGTATTTACAAGCACAGCTCCAAAGCATTGTGCAGGGCATTCTTACTCTTGAACCATAGATAAAGGTAAGTTTCAAGATACAGAAAATTGTATCTTACTTCACACTATCCTGTCCAGAGGTGATCTATAGAAGCCTTTAGCCTAGAGTGACTGTGACATGAGCCAGAAAAAAAAAAAAAACTTTTAAATCTTAGATGTCTATTTCTTTATTACAAATCTGTCTGTTAAAGAAAAGAGAGATTTGGGGCCTGAATGATATTTAATACGTAAAGTGGCACATGTACCCTGTGTCGGCTTTATATTAGCTGGTTACCATAACACAGAACAGACACAAGCATCAACCATGCAAACAAAACGAATTCTGTCAGCTCCTTCACTCATCCTCAGTGAATGCTGTTCTGGAGGTCATCATGAAGAACCAACTCACACAGAGAGCAAATTCTGTTCTGGAGGTCATCATAAAGAAATAACTCTCACAGAGTTGTAAGAAGCATGGCTATAACTAGACTCAAATAGCCAGCTTTGGTTTTTTTGGTTTTTTGTTTTTTTTGTTTGTTTGTTTGTTTTTTTTTTTTTTGGTTTTCTGAGACAGGGTTTCTCTGTGTAGCCCTGGCTGTCCCGGAACTCACTCTGTAGACCAGGCTGGCCTCAATCTCAGAAATCCACCTGCCTCTGCCTCCCAAGTGCTGGGATTAAAGGCGTGTGCCACCACTGCCCAGCAAATAGCCAGCTTTGTAAAATACTCAGCTAGTTTTGGAAGAGTTCACTAAAGGGCATGTTTCCTGAATGTAAGGCTCATGGTGACCAATAGAGGAAAGACAGAGCTTCTGAAAACTCTTCTCAGCTTTGGAGGAGGCAGGGACAATCAGTATGGACCCGTCCAACAGGCAACCCAATCACTAGAAGTTACCGGAAGACCATTAGCAGTAAAGATTTATGTCTACTGCAATAGCAACCTTAATCTTGCACATTTTTAGAAGACCATTTGAGGCCGGTGATTAACAAAGCTGATGGAGACAGAGTTGCATTTCTACCATTCACAATGGGGAGATTTTCACTGATCTTGAGAAACAAAGAAATCAGTTAAGCTGGGAAGAAAGACAGAGACATGAGGAACTTCAACTGCCTACTCCAGCTGCCATAAAGAAATATCACAGATAAGTGACTTTGAAAACAGTCAATTTGTGTGTCAACCTTCTCGTGGTGTGCAGGCTGGGAAGCCTGAGATGGGGAAGCCAGCAAAGTGAGGCTCTGGTGAGAGCACTTGATCTGGCCTGCTGATGCTTGCCTTGTCACTCAGTCCTCACGGGGCAAGCACTTGTTCTTCACAGAACCCTAGACCCATCTGCTCTGGGTCCCTGCTTTATAAACTCAATTAGCATCAGTGACTTCTGGAAAGACCCTCCCTCTAAACACAGACACACAGGCCAGGGCCTGAGCAATGAAGGAAGGCACAACTCATTGCAAAGCAGAAATCACTGAAATTAAGGCATTCATTGATTATATTAAAACCCACACTATGAGTCCACATCAAATTTGTAATTATCTTATTTTATATTTATACTTGTAAAATGGTGTTTCAACAATAGCAACTAGATAAATAAGTAAATCTGAAGTATTTATAAGGGAAATTATAAATACTCTAGCCTGCTCTGTCCACTCTAGTTATATGACTCTGAACTGAGAAGTCAGGAGGAATCAACTTGGTCAAGTTTCAATAATTTATTTAAAGCCTTCCTTCTGTTATTCAGCACATATTTATTGAACTCATCTTGTGACCCAGTCATTGTTTTAAGCTCTGAGAATATAATGGTGAGAAAAATGAGCACTACTTCTTGTACATATGGAGGTTTATTTTCTTGTGAGAAGATCAGCAAGTGAAGGATGGATAACACAGTATCAGGAAGAGACAGCAGCATCTGTAGGAAGGAGTCATTGAAAGATCTTCCTGATTGACTGCATCTTATCCTTCATTTGCGTGAAATTGCAAAAAGTTTGAGTTGAAAAGCTCTCAATCCATGCAGACCTTTAGAGAATCTACTGGAAAACACTGACAATGAAAGTCCCTCGAAAATGTAGACAGTCCAGGAGAAACACAAGGAACAGGTGTTCGTACATGTTCTCCTTTGCGTCCCTGTTGATGTGATAACGACAACCCTGAATAGAAATGTGGGGAAGAACATGTTTATGTGCCTTACAGGTTATAGTTCATCATACAAGGAAACCAAGAAAAGTAGCTCAAGGCAGAAACCTGGAGGCAGGAACTGTAGCAGAGACCACAGGAGAGTACTGCTTACTGTCTGGCATTCCTCATGGTTCGCTCAGCTTGCTTTCTTATAGCAGCCAGGACCACTTGCCCAGGGGTAGCACCACCCACAGACTGGGTTCTTCCACATCAATTATCAGTCGAGAAAATACCCCCACAGACATACCAGAGGCCAATTTGAAGGAGGAAATTTGTCAGTTGATGTTTCTTCTTTTCAGTTGACTCTAATTTGTGTGCAGTTGACAAAAAACTAGCCAGTGCAGAGAGGGAGAAATTAGGTCTCCCAAATGCTGCTGAGAATCAGATTGGACCATGAGACCTGGGAAATGCAAGTTGCTGGTGGCCTTGATAAAGCTAATGCCAACAAGACTGCTGGTTAGAGTGGTACTTGATATGTACCCAAAAGAGAGTTCGAGGTGAGAATGTGAAGACAGAAATAGGCCTTCTTTTTAGGAAATGGACTTTAAAGGGAGTTGTGAAATGGGGTAGCAGCTGGGAGTGGTTCTGTCATAGAGGGATATTTAAATGAGAGAGAACACAACACTCTTACATGCTGATGCAAACGGACCTAGAGAAATTTACCGTTTGATTATGTAAGTGCTCAGAGGAATAGGTTCAGGATCAATGTTCCGGAAGAGAGCAGAAAGAGGCCATCCCATAGACACATGGGTATTTGGGGACCAGACTTTGCTAGGACAAGAATTCAATTCTTGTCACTGGAAAGAGGGTGGAGCTTCCGGGTTTGGAGCAAGTGACTGGCACATGGAGGGCAGAAGGGGCAGATAAAATTCTCTGAAATCAGAAGCAAGACTGCCCCCAGGGGAAAACCTGCACATAGCAACAGCAACATAACCAAGTCCTTCAACAGATGCCTTGAGAGGCTTCACGGTGATGATGATCCCCCATCATCAGTCTACAGTTGACCCTCTGTATCCTGAAACTCATCAAACACAACACTTACTGCATACACCTCTCTTTATTATGGAGGAACTGAAGGAAGCTCATGGTTGTCTTTCCTGAGCCAACTGACCTCATGTCTGGTTCCATTTTGGTCTGACCCAGTACTATTCCTGCCATTTGGATTCTCATCATCACTTTCAAAGGAAACCCAGTCTTGCCCAGTGTTCTCTGAAAATAGATTCAACTTCAGCTGTTCCATGAAACACTGTGAGATGTTTGTCCCAACTGAATTCTGTCTTTGTAAAGAAACACATCCCCTATCTCTCACCTGTGTACTTCCTCTGCCAAGGGAAGAGAATCCCTTTGGAGAGAATGGAATCTGAAAACAGAGGCTTGCTTATGATGAAAATCTGAACACCATAAACATGATGCCCTCTCTGTGAGTCCACCACCAGCCGCAGGGCTGGAGCTGACCATATTGACTAGTAGAATTCAGTAGAATACCCAAAGCCTTATCAATCCTTCCTTCTCACACTGCCATTCATGGAGCCTTTATAATAATTTTCTATGATTTTTTTTACTTATTCATTGAGAATTTTATATGATATTTTATTTATTTGTTTGGTATTTTATTTTGATCATTACATACTTTATTTTTTTGCCCCCTTCCCAGATCTCAGAGTTCTCCACCACATCCCCATCTCCCTTTCTCTTCTGAGATGGTGCTCCTTTCCACCCCATCTCCCCTGGCACTTCCCTTCCCTAGGGCATTAAGTTTCTACAGGATTAGGGGCATTCTCTCCCACTGAGGTCAGGGCCCTCAGACCAACATGTGTATGCTGTTTGGTTGGTGACTCAGTCCCTGGGAGCTTCCTGGAGTCGAGGTTAGTTGACATTGTTGGTTTTTCTATGGAGTTGACATCCTCTTCAGCTCCTTCAATACTTCCCCTAACTCTTCCATAAGGGTCCTTGACCTCAGTCCAATGCTTGGCTGTAAGTATCTGTATCTGTCTCAATCATTTGCTGGTAGAGCCTCTCCCAGTACAGCTATGCTAGGCTCTGTCTGCAAGTACAACATAGCATCAGTAATAGTGTCAGGGTTTGGTGCCCACCCATGGAATGGATCTCAAGTTGGGCTGGTCACTAGTTACTCATTCCTTCAGTCTGTGCTCCATTTTTGTCCCTGAATTTCTTTTAGACAGGAATGATTCAGGGTCAAATATTTTGAAGGTGGGCTGGTGTTCCCAAATCACAGGGGACAGAGGGAGGAAGGGACTTGGATGGGAGAGGGTAGGGGAGAAGAAAAAGGGTCAGGATCAGATATGGGGGAAAACAGGAGAGAAGCCCAGGGGGCCAGGAGAATGAATGAAAATATGCAGCTGCAAGGACCACGGTGGGGGGTGTGGGAACCTCTAGGAAGTGCCAGAGACCTAAGAGGCTCCCAGGACTCAATGGGGGTGACCTTAGCCCAAACGCCCAACAATGTGGAGAGGAAACCTGAAGATATATATATATTTTATCATTTTCATTTCCATCCTCTAATTCCTCTGAGATCCTTCCCTCATACCTACTCACCCAAATTCACAATCTTTCTCTCTAAAAACAAAAATCAAGGGAAAAGGCCAACAAAGAGGGAAAGAGAAAAGAAAGATAAGCATAGTCTTGTGTTAGCCATCTTCCCCTGAGCGTCTGGACTGACTGCCCTGGAGTATGGGTCATATGCCCAGTGGCACTCCACTGAGGAGAACTGATTTCACCACTCCCAGAAGCTAACATTTGTAAAGGCCTTCTTGTCTGCCTTTTGCTCACTTCCCCTTCACGCTGAGGTTTTTATCTGGTCCTGTGCGCTGTATCACAGTCTCTGTGAGTTCATATGGACATCAGCCCCGTGTCAGGAAAATGCTGTATCCTTACAACTGTTCAGTCACCCTTGGCCCTTGCCATCTTTCCCCCTTCTTCCAAATAGATCCTTGAAGGAAGGACACCCATGTAGGGCTGATCACTCCAAAGTCCCTCACTCACTGCGCATCTTCCAGTTGTGGATCCATCTGTTAACTACCATCTAATGGGAAAAGAAGCTTCTCTATTGAGTGCTGAGCAAAGACCTGGCCTGTGAGTACAGCAATCTGTCATTTGGAATTGCTTCATTTCTACAGTCACTTAGCAGAATAATAGTCATGATAGTCAAGATCCCCTCAGTCATGATCTGTGTAGTCTCTGATTCTTGACCTCAGGAACAATATTAGACTAGCAAGGGTAGCACACACCTTTAATCCCAACATTCTAGAGGTAGAGGCAGACTGATCTCTGACTTTGAGACCAGCCTAGTCTACATAGTGAGTTCCAGGCCAGCCAGAGCTACACAGCAAGTCCCCATTTCAGGAAAAAAATACTTACAACCTATATTTCTACAAGTTCTATGCCATAAGTATGTACTGTCTTCAACAACAGGATGGGGTTGTGGAGGGTAACAAATACCATTGGCAATAGCTATAATGTTTAGAAGGGTAATAAAAGATGTCTATACACACACACACACACACACACACACACACATATTGCTGGGGATTTTATTTGGTGGCATAAGAGTTGTTGTCTACTCCATTATATGGTGGTTCAATTTAACTGTCTATAGTTTAGAAAGTGTCTACAGTAATAGATTTTTATAGATCTTTTTTCAAAAGTTGTTTGATGTTAGTTGCAAAGGACCAGACTCAGCTTGGAAAGGGGATCTTGAGGAAGGTGTATTTGAAAAGCATGAACAAAATGACTCAAACTCAATTGTGAGTACAAGCTAGCAGCTCTGTGTTCTGCTTGAGCTGGCTCTCCAGACAGCTCAGCTCTTGCAACCAAATCCCAGTCTTCTATTTGCAAGTCAAATCAATCATTACCCCAGGTTCCCTTTTGATTATCCCACAAATCAGTATGTTAGAACCTTAGCCAGTTGAAAGAGACAGCAAGTACATTTATTTTTTAACATAGCAAATGAACTCTGAGATCTGCCTGTCTCTGGAACCACAAACAATAAGTTTAGCTGTGTGGGGTCCTGTACTGAGATTACCATTTCATAAATCTCCTTATCTCTTCCTTAATAGCTTTCTGAACAGATGGGCTAATTAGTGTAGTTGTCTCTGTTCTTTTAGGTTGTGACTCCCCTCACACAATATTGCATCTTTATATTTTACATAGTTGAGAGATTATATATTCTTGAATCCATGTTTTGAGAGTTCTTTCCCACAGCCTTAAGGCCTGTCCTGAAGGTCACAGCTTTTACTATTTTGCTACAGAACACATTCTCACCTCCCAGACTAATGCTGTTTCTAATTACCATGGAGTCCTTAACCTTAACAGAGAGAGCATCCCCTGAAGAAGGAACATGAAAATATATACATTATTATACAAACACACCACATTCCCAGAACAACCATCAGCATTCATGGAGACCCATGTTCTGCTGCTCTGCTCCAGGGACAGGAAACCATGTCACGCTGTCCCTTCCATGGCCATGCAGTTAGTTATCTTTCCCTCTCTTCCCTCATCTTCCCTGCCTTTCCATTTTCCACCACTGTTTGGTTTGAATTAAGGTTATACGAGGACATAGCAAACTTGTGTCAAAGGCACAGGAATAACTGATGTTGATATTCCTCAGAAGAGAAGTTGGGAACACCAACAAGTGTGAGAAGTGATAATTTATACATCTATATATAGATATATAAATTATATATATATAATATTTATATATATCTATATATAGATATATTTATATATCTATATATATGCCAGTTCAAGTAGATGGTGCTCACATACCTCGGACATTTTCCTGAAGAAAAATAACACATTTGTGCTGTATATAACCCAAAACATATTTGTCTGTGCATTGGCTAGACTGCTAAACAGTACACCCATAGCCCTGTTTATGGATCAGAGGAGCTGTAAAAATGATGGTGTCTTTTGCTGAGTAGAAGTTTTGTAGCTTCATAAAGTTCATTAATCATCTCTCTTAAAGCCTGCACTATCAGGATCCTAGTCAGAAAGTCTTGTCTTGTGCCAATGAGTCTCAGGCTATTTCATTCTATTATCAACTTCTGGAGATCTGGACTTACGTTGAGGTCTTTGATTCACTTGGAGTTGAGTTTGGGCAGGATGGTAAATATGGATCTATTTTCATTCTTCTATATGCAGCCATCCAATTTGACCAGATCCATATGTTGATGACACTATCTTATCTCTAGTATTCATTTTTTTGGCTTAAAAAAAAACCAACTCAAATGTCCATGGATTTGTGGACTTATGTCTGTGTCCTCACTTCACTTCCATTGATCAATGTGTCTGTTTTTTGCCAGTATTATGTAGTTGTTATTGCAATAGTATTATTTGAAATATGAGGTGGTGATACCCTCTGAAGTTCTTTTGGTGTTGTTCAGAATCATTTTAACTATCCTGGATTTTGTGTTTCCATATGAAGTTTAATTTTTTTCAATCTCTGCAAGGAATTGTGTTGGAATCTTGGTGTGAATTGCATTAAATCTATATGCCCCTTTTGGTGGGATTCTTTTCATTCTCTTTACAAACATATTGAGTCACAAAAGTAAAAATGTGTATAGGAATAAAAACTCAAAATTTGAAATATTTATCTTAACAGTGCTCTTGACCATGGTAAAGATATTAATCATGTCAGGAAACAATATCAGAGTTGGGTAACAGGCCTGCACAGATTTTGTTATTACCTCCTGAGTTACAGTACCTGAATAAAAGCTAAATTTTAGAGGAATCATTTCTTAAAGAGTCTAGCAAATTTCAGCAGAATCAGTATGCATTATTTCACAGAAACTCATAAAAATAAGTATGAACATACATGAAATCCCTTGCATACGTAACAGGTAATCAGAACCAAGACTTAAATAATGAAGAGTTTTGGGAGAGGAAGGAGAGGAAAGGAGGAAGAGGGGAGGAGGGAGAGGGGAGGAGGGAGAGGGAAGGCGGAAGATGGGAGAAGGAAGAGGAAAAGAGGGAAGGCAGAAAGAAGAGGATAAATATGAACAAAGTACATGATCCCATGAAGGAAAAATGTCTTCATGGAACACATCATTATATGCAATGAATACATTACATTAAAAATGTCTGAAGTGAATAAATAAAAACTTAAAAGTAAGCTAAATTTGATGGGCTTCTTTTGTGGGAGATATTTAAATCAACTCCATTCAATCTGGCTTTTCTTAATCAGCCACCATGTTCCCAACTAGCCTAGGCCTGTGGCCATGAGTGGAGGTGGCCTACCGCTGCTGCTCAGCCCAGGCTGTCTACTCAGGCGGTCAGAGACACCGGCCCTGCCACCCACAAGACACCAGCATGGGAGATGGCTCTGCCAATCTTCTATGCTGTCTCCACAAGACTGGGCATTGCCCAGACCATCTCACCATCCACGCAGGCCCGGTAAGAAAATGAGACTTTAATACTAAATATTAATCAAAGGCTTTATATATTTGGTAATGCTCAGTAACAATATATCCATACAATTAGAGTTGTTTCCCAATTAGCTAACCTAAATATAAGTCGTTACCCAGGACTGCTCTCCATACCTGCCTGGCTCTCCATCCTCCTACATCTCTTTCTCTAGCTCCTCCTCTTCCTCTTCCTCTTCCTCTTCCTCTCCTTACTCCTCCCACCTTAGTTCTTCCTACAGGATTCATTTTGCTAAAAGTAGTTCTTGGCTGGGGCCATAGTAATGTGACTCCCTGATATCATTGACGTGTGTGTGTGTGTGTGTGTGTGTGTGTGTGTGTGTGTGTGTGTGTGTATGTTGACATCACAAGATTTTCAACAAGAGGAGATAAAGTGTGTCTGCTCCCCTGCTGGCAGGGTCTCTAGCTTCCACACGAATGCCACCATGTTTGGGCTGTGTCTGATGTACCTTCACACTTCTAGATTTCTGTAATGGGAACAGCACCTGGGCTGAGTTAAAATCTGGCAACAATGCAAGCCAGTTGGTTGTAGGCAAGGAAAGAATGGGCCTTTAAAAATAGAAAGGCATCTGTACTATTCTGGTTAGAACTTTGTCTTCTTTCATGCTTAAGTTTCCAGAAAGAAGTCATCTGTGGTCTTTATCACAGTGTCCTCCATTCACCATCTAACTCACAGGAATTGTTGGTTGAATGACAGTATCAACTTAAAGAAACGTGAAATTTTTGTGAAGAAGGACAAGTGGCTCAAGGTGACAGCATAACAGGAAAGACAATGTTTTTATCTGTCATGCAATATAAGTTTTTACATCATTCATGCAAACATCACTTCAAACCCAATCCAATGAAGCCTGGGATGGGAGAAACCAAACTCTATATCAGAGTCCAGTCACCTGTTCAGGTAACACCCATGAAGTGACTTCTTCACAGGAACAAGAAGAGGCACTAGGACATTAGCCATTTAACTACATTTATTTAGAATTAGTAAAATAACTGTTAAAAAGAATTCAATTGTTTAGTTTTCTTGAGAAAAACAAAAGTATATGGAAATAAGTTTACAGAGTTAAGCTGACCTACAAGAGTCATGCTTACTTTGTTCATCTTGACACAACTTGGTCTTACCATTCATTATTCTTATATCTGATCACATTCCAAAGAGATGTGTGTTTTAAAGAATAAATCAGAGCTAGAACTAGCAATATTAAACCTTCACCACCTGATCCTATTAATGATTTTATGGCTATATTTTAGATAAAGTGAAAATTTATCGGTTGTTTTATTGTCTGGTACATTTGATTTGTTTGGTTCTGCTCACAACTGTCAGTAAATTCTCACTGGCTCATATATTTGATTTGCCTGAGGACAAGCACAAAAACATAAATCTTCACTCTGAATCCAAGGACTTAAAACCCTAGTCCCAGTTTCCTTGAAAATCAAATAATTCATGCTGAAAAGGAGAATAGAGAAGAAATAAAAGACTATCCCATGGCACAGGAGCTAGGGGAATATGTATCCTGAGGTGAAGGAGGAAAAGATGAAGGAGGGTTTCAGACACTGGGAAGGATTCATCTGGAGGAAGACAGAAGAAGAGATTCAAATTATACAGGAAAGGTAGATCAACAGTTTAGAGACTTAGAAAAACTTACTGCAATGTTAGAGGGTGGTATGTCAGAAGATGGAGGGGCCAGGGCGAGGCTGGTGTGGACTGTGGAGACCCTTCAGTACCGTGTCACAGGGGACATTATACAGACAGTAGGGATGTGCTAAACATTTTAGTCTTGAATAATGTCTTCAGAAAGCATCAACTTAAGGACCATTGGCATCTACTATGGGAGCTGGAGTCATTATGACCTGTACTGGACATAGGTGGAGAGGAGGGGAAAAATGCAGAAGGCAGTGATGATGAGAAACAAGCAGGCAAGAGAGGCAAAAGTAGCAAAGCTTTAGCCTGAAAAGTCAAAGAACGTGTTAACAGTAGAGGCGTCTTTGAAGAGGCCCTGTACTCTGACATTTCAACATGAAATCCGCAGAACTCCTGCACTTCCCCGGGATAAACCAAGGCAAAGGATGGAACTCAGGCTGGAAGGCCATGCAAAGGTCACCTGCTCCTGGGTAAGGACTAAGGAAACAGTCTTAGAGAGGTTCTGTCATAGAGACAGCACAGAAGATGGAAGGGACAGCAGACAGGAGTCACATGGAGGATCTAGGATCATGATCAGGAAGAGGACGTTACAGTAGCCACCCATTGCGTAAAAGCATTGAGGGACCAGCATAAGGCTTGTGGAAAGGCCACTGGATCTGGGGGTTGGCGTGATACAGAAAGCTGGGGAAGGGTGCAGTCTCGGTGGAGTGGGGGAGGCAAGGTCGAGCTTTCAAGCTAGAGAGTGAAGTTGTGGAAAGGCAAGATGAGGCAAAATGTCTCAAGATGACGACAGAGGGAGATAGCACTGGTGGTCAGGCAGGTCCTGGAGCTGAACACCACAGGACAGGATTCCCTGCTTCCAATGGACATTTGTCTGAATGTGTCTATCTGCAAGTGCAGGTGAGAGTGGTGAACACTGCCAGAATGAATTCCTGGGAGGAAATATAAACTCCAAAGACTTTGAGACTACGTAACCTTCCAGGAGGCCATACTGAGATGGAGCAAGAAGAGAAGGGAAAGGAAGAGAAGGAGAAAGGAAATGGGAGGGAGAGAGGGAGGGAGAGAGAGAGAATACGGATGCCTTGGAAGAACACCGCATTAGGAGATGCTGAAGGCAGCTCCGAGGTGCAGGAAATGACAGAGTGCAAATGTAACTGGACAGAAAACAGCATTCTTGGTTCAGGTCTGGGTCATCCCAGATTGGCTAACCCACACTTTAGGTTTAAATGTTACAGCCTGAGTTGCCCCACACTTGGGCGTCAAAAATGTTGAGAATTGCTCTAGCCCACACTTGGGGGCCAAAATGTCTCGGACCGCTCTATCAGTGTTTGAACCCTCACTGCCAAATCCTTGAGGGCTAAGTTGTTAGAGTCTGCACTGCCCCAAGCTGCTCTAGTCTGCGGGTTGGGGTTCAGCAAGAGAGAGAGTGAGGATGGACTCGAAGAATGGAGACCAGACAGAGTGTGATTCTTCAGTCTCTCTTCTCTCCAAGTCCCTAGTCTTGAGTTCCTAGTTCCTAGTTCTTAGTCCCTAGTGCCTCCAAGTTCCAAGTTACTTCCTCCAAGTGCTAAGTGCCTAATGTCTAATTCCAAGTTCTTCCTCCAAGTGCCAAGTGCCTAATACCTAATAAGTCTTCTTCCTCAATGCCTAATTCTTAGTTCCAAGTTGTACTTCTGAGTGCCTAATAATCTGTTGTTGGTGTCTAACCTAATTGCTAGTGTCTGAATCTCTGTTACTCCAAATTATTCTGAACTCTCCTGTCTGCCTCTTGCCTTTTATATGTCTCACTTCTAAGCCACGTCTCTAAGTCACACCTTTAATCATGCCCTTAGGTCTTGTCTCTAAATCTGATCTCTAAGTCACGCCCTTAAGTCACACACCTTTAAGTCTCACACACCCAAGGGAAAATCCTGGGTATCTAAAGCAAGATGTTATCAGAGTGTGCTCAGCTGTTGCAAGCTAATGCAATCAAATCTCTTATCAGGGTATATGGCTCAAGATGGCTGCAAGGATAATAGCCGTCTTCTGTCGGCTTCCCAAACCCCACCTTAGTGGTATTTATTCAACTGTGTGAAAAAGAGTACAGAATATTGAAACATATAAGCACATAGATGATTGTAAAGAAGCTTTCTGCCACCAGGTTAAAATGATTTAATGTGTTTTTACCAGTTCTTTGGTATTTTATAACATATGGTCCAGAAACCCACAGACACTAAATAAATGCTCATCGGATATCTAGACAGCTCAACGCAGTCCAGGGACGGATGCATCAGTCCTTATGGGATAGCCCCCAAACTGACAACTGCCTTTTTAACTACTCATATCTCAAAAAAAGTCCATCTCTGATGAAAGAGGAAAGGCACCAGGCCTGAGGTGCTGTAGAGACACAGAGCTTTTCTCTCTATGTGCAGAACGTAGGTTCAAGTTCATGGCTGCGTGAAGAGCTGCCATGTCAAACACATGGAGGAAACCAGGGGCTCAGAGTGAGCCTCTGTAGTCCTCAGAGCACATCTCTAGCCATCGGCAGCTCCAGCCAGAAACCCTGATAACCCTGCCTGCTCTTGCTGGAGGCTAAAGATCCTCGGCTTCATTTCCTTGCACGCAGCATCTGCTGTGGATTATAAGAAGTGACAACCCTTCTGGTTTAAAGTTAGTGGCTAGGACTCACACAACATGTGGTACCCCTAACCCTGCTGAGGGAGTCTTGTGTGGCTAATAGCTAAATGACAGAAAGACAAAGCGGAGTCAAGGAGGGAGACAGGGCTAAAGCAGCCCAGTGGAGCTTAGGGGCAGGTGAGTTCTAACAGCCCAGAATGGACAAAGTCTAAGCAAGGTGTGTGAGTTAAGAAACTGCCAAGCAGACACCCTCGAAAAGCAATATGCAGACTGAGGACACTCAGGAGCCCCATGGAGAAGCTTGCCCACACTTGCCCACTATCACCAAGGCTGTCATTGTCTCTCTGGAGAGGCTGGATAAGGCACATTAAATCTCAAGGTACTGGGCTCTGCCACGGGCGTGCAGCCTTCCTGAAAATGATACAAAGGTCTCTAGACTGGTGCTTTTCTTATGAAGCTTCCGAGGTGAGGGGACCGCTCTAATGTAGCAGACTACTGGAGAGCCCATTGTGATCTACGGACGCCTGAAACTCTGCTAATGCAACCGAGAAACTAACTTGTATTTCAGTCCATTTTAGTTACTTAAGCTGCAAATTAGTACACATGGCTAAGGGTTCCAGTGCAGGAACACACGAGTCCACAAACTGCAAGTCGGTATCCTGGGCCCTGAACCTCACACAGATCCCAGAGCAACACCATCAGCTTGTAAACAAGAGAATGTGGACATTTTCTCCTAGGAACTCTTTCAGAGAGCAAGAGACATGTGGATTCTGGAATGAAACAGTGTAGTTCCTTGGAGCACAGCACCACCGCCCTCCCTTCATCCTGCAACTCTGGATTTCTATGAATACACTCCTCCATCAACACAACTCTGGCTTTCTATGGAATCCACACCTCCATCAATGCAACTTCGGATTTCTATGGAATCCACAGCCGCTTCTCACCACCAGGCCCTGGGAGAAAATCCCCAGCACTTTGTAACAATAGCAAATGGAGGTGGGGGGTTAAGAAAGAAAGAGAAACACAAACAGTAAGCTAACTCAACAAAAGGAACACGTAGCTTAAAACCACATAGAGCTGCTCAAATAGAAAAGGAGCCTGCTGCCTCCAGAAGACCGGTGTTAGGGGAGATGAGACCACATGAATCACAAAAGTTGGGAGAAATTACAAACTGAAGGCAGAACAAAGGCATAGGTATGGGGAAACACCCAGTCTGCACCATGCTCCGCATCTGAAGGCCTTGCTGCATACAAAGAAGTCAATCCATGAGGCAAAGAAAGCTATGAGCCTGCTGGGTTTCCTATAAATTCACAAGAAGCTCGTGGACAGCAAGCCTGCCGGGTACTACATAACTCCTGGGCATAGAAGGGTCAAGGCTGACTCTAGGGTGAGACCTTCAATTGGGGTGTGGAGCTCTTTAATTCGGGAACCAGACTCCTCAGAGTTCACTGAGGCAGCCCAGAGGTTGATAGGAGACAGTACTGTGGACCAGAGACAGATGTGTTCCACACACTGACGCAGAAAGCAGACATCTGCCTAGTAAAACCTCCTAGTGTAGAGCAGCCCTGAACAAACATTGGTTTAGAACAAGCAGATAATGAGAGATTATTGTCATTCCTAGGATACCACAGATGTTCATTAGGCTGTGTCAGACAGGAGCTGCATCCTTTCAAATGTCTGAACTCATTTCCAAAAATTCCCAGGGTAGTTTGAGCAGAACCAGAGGACATTGGAGCTTGGTTCAGACGTCTACAAAAGCATCAATGGAGAGATGTGGAGACAGAAGGGAAACGTTCCCTGAATGTGCATTTGCATGCTGGTTCAATAACCACTGCCCTTTTATCCATCCTTACAATCAATAGAATGCTTTTCTCATTGATTTTCCCCAGGGTTTGCTTTTTGTAAACTGTGTCTCAAGTTGAGTAAAAACACATTTTTAAAACTGTGGAAATATGACATCACCTGCATTCCAGAATTTAGATCCATTTGGCCATAATCGGTACAGTCAAAGATTCAGAGAAGCCACTGAGAGTTTGAGTTCAAATGTCAGATACAGTAGGTTCGAGCTCCCTGATACTGAGTGAGCATGGCACCTACGCTGTCTGACCTCTGCCTTCATCATCGGGCATACGAGATGTGCTCTAAGCAAAAAGAAAATCAGAAAAATGAAGATATTGGTTATTGAGAAAAGGCTGATAGCAAAATATCTTTTGACCAAATGTATCTGCAAATATTAACCAAGACTTAATTGCCTAAAGATAAATGTATCTGAATTTCTTGATGAATTTATCATGTTACATCTACCACAGCAGGGTTAGCCCCTCTCTGAAAAGCTATGCAGTTGGTCTGAGAGAGCCCAGGAGCCTTCACTTCTGACAAGTGCTCTGATGATGTCAAGCTATTGTAGCAGAGATAGTATTTACAGCAGCCAAGGCATAGTGGGAGGGTATTATCAAGAGTCTTGGGTGTCGATCCTCAACCTTCCTAATGCTACAACCCCTTAATACAGTTCCTCATGTGGTGGTGACCTCCAGCCATAACATTATTTTCGTTACTGTAATTCTGCGACTTCTATAGATCTTTATGCAGATATCTGTGTTTTCTGGCTGGCTTAGGTGACCCCTAACAGGTCATTCAACCCCCCAGAGGGGTCATGCGTGAGCCACAGGTTTGAGAACTGCTACATGAAACAATAATAGAAAGCCAGATGCCGACTTAACTCACGGTGATGGCCAAGTGCTCGCTGATGAGGATGGATGAGAAGATGCTGTCAGATTAAAGAGACAAGGAAGTGGCTATTTACCTTGAGAGAAAAGATTTGAGTGGATGGTCATCAGCTGACATTCATCCTAAAGCCAAGGAAAAAGCCAGGTTCAGAACTAAGTGTTTTAGTTAGGAGAGATGACAGAGGTTCTGGTTAGTCAACAAAATGATAGACTGGGTATTAGGACTATCTTGTACCTCACTGGTACAAATTGGCATAATTATGCTCTAATTGTATTTTGAGAGAAAAGTTTCATTTTAACAGGAAGGGTGATATGTAGGAGGAGCTAAGGTGGGAGGAGTACTGAGAGGAAGAGAAGGAGTAAGGAGAGGAGGAGAAGAAGGAGAGGAGAAGCTAAGTGATGAGAGAGAGAAAGAGGGGGGAGACAGGGAGGCAGATGTTCACATATCTCTACCAGTCAAAGATAGTTGATATATCTAGGTTGGGTATTGGGTTACACCTCTGATTGAGCATTACCAAACTTATAAAGCCTATGATTAACATTTTTTAAAAAATGTATAAATGCAAAAAGGAAAAGGGGGCATGGGATAGGAGTTTTCTAAGGGGGGGAATGGGGAAAGGGGACGGCATCTGAAGTGTAAATAAAATATCCAATAAAAATGGGAAAAAAAGAGACAAGGAAGGAGGAAGGATTGTAAGAGCCAGAGGGGTGGAGGACACCAGGAGAACACAGCCCTCAAAATTAACCAAACTCAGAGACTGAACCGGCAATCACAGAGCCTGCAAGGGCCTACGCTATGTCCTCTATAAACGTACTGTGGTTGCTCAGCTTGGGGTGTTGTGAGACTCCTCCCAGTGAATGAGGTAGTGTCGCTGACTCTTTTTGCCTGCTCTTGGGACTGTTTTCCCCCTAAGAAGGTGTCTGGTCCAGCCCTGATATAAGGGTTTGTGCCTAGTCTTAGTGCATCTGCTTATGCTGTGTTCGGGTGATATCCCTAGGAGGCCTGTTCTTTTCTGAAGGAAAACAGAGGAGCAGTGGATCTGGGAGAGAGTAGAAGTGGGGGAACTGGGAGGAGTGGATGGAGAGGAGGGTGTGCTCAGGATGTAGTATATGAGAGAAGAATAAATAAAAGAAAAATGGAGAGAAGAGATAAATAACTCTTCAAATACGGAAACTATACAGTAAAGAGGAATCAGGGTCATGGCCTGTGATGCACAGCTGTGCTGAGCACACGGAGGGACACTCAGGGTAGACTAATGAAGGGGGTTTTGTTTGTTTGTTTTTTCTTTTATCTCTTTTTATTAGTAATTCTATTCATTTACATCACAAATGATATCCCTCTTCCTGGTTACTCCTCCACCAACCCCCCATCTAATATCTGCCTCCCCTTTGCCTGTATGAGGGCGCTCCCCCACCCACCCACACTCTCCTGCCAGACTGCTCCAGTGTCACCCTACAATGGAGCATCAAACTGACCCAAGACCAAGGGCCTCCTCTCTCATTGCTGTCAGGCAAGGCTATCCTCTGCTACATATGTATCTGGAGCCATGGATCCCTCCAGGTACACTCCTTGGTTGGTGGTCTAGTCTCTGGGAGAACTGGGTGGTTAGGCCAGGCTATGTTGTTCTTCCAATGAGGTTGTAATCCCCCTCTGCTCCTCCAGTCCTTCCTCCAGCTTCTCCCCCCCCCCCCCCCCAGTTCCCTGAGCTCAGTTTGATGGTTGGCTCCAGTTCTGCATTGGTCAGTTGCTGGCTGGGCCTCCCAAGGAACCACCACACCAAGTTCCTGCTGCAAGTGCCTCTTGACCATGGCAATAGTGCTGGGTTTGGTGTCTGTAGACATGATGGATCCCCAGGTAGGGCAGTCCCCTGTTGGCCCTTCCTTCAGTCTCTGTTTCATTTTTTTGTCCCTGTTCTTCCTTTGGACAGGAATATTTCTGGGTTAAAAAGTTTGAGACTAATACAGTTTTTATCCTCAAGAAGGAGTTCAATTAAGCTGCTTAGAAACATCCAGCATGTGCATGGCAGGAGTTGGCCTCAGCTTGTTGGTAGGGGTGTTGTTGCTGGCCAATTGTTCTCTTCAGGAGAATCCTCTCTGAGTTGTCACAGTCTTGAAGGCTTTCCAGATGTCCTCCCAGGAGTGTGCTCTCTACGAAGCAAGTAAATCATGAGGTGTGGCGAGGGCTTGGGAAGTCCTTGAGATACTGACTCAGACAGGTACCTCATAAATTCCACTTGCCCAAGGTTTCTTCCGCTCAATTAGTCTGGTTCTGATGAGTGATTTCATCTTGGTATCAGCAGGTTCAAGGGTGACTTGACAAAGTAACAGTGTAATGGGAAGCCCCTTGTGAATTTTAGCGCCTTTTCTGACTCACATTTGGTGAAGGAAAACTAAAGTCATAAGTAGTTATGTGCCAAGAGCCATGGCTCAGCCTCAGGCCAACTCCGCCTCTCTGCTCTATCCTCCCACACCGCCTACTGCCCACAGGCTCGCCCCAGGCTTCCTGCCAGTTCCCTGCTTTATGAGATACTTTATACAAAGGAGAACAAGTATGAATTTTAACAATACACCAGAATGGAAGCACTCACTATCCAGGTATCTCTAAAATTGTCTCCCACTTTTACAGTATAAAATGGCAATTAATGTAGTTTAAAAAAAAAAAGATAATTAACTTGTTAACAAGGTTAGCCTGTAATCAGGATTGAGATGTCATCCACTATCAAACAATGAGGAAGGTTAAAGGACACTGTGCTATCCCACCATGGCCACTGGGCTAAAACATGGGATTCATCTTGGAATCCCAAAAGAGAAGCCCAAACCCTTGACACTTAGCCTTGACATTTATGATGGTGAATATTGTCAATGTAACAGAATCTAGAATCACCAAGCAGACAAATCTCTTGGGGTGCCTCACAGGGAGTTTCTAGACTGGGCTAATTGAGACAGGAAGACCCACCCTAAATGTAGACTGGATCATTCCATGGGCTAGGGTCCTGGACTGAAGAAAGAAGGGGGAGAGCTGAGACCCAGAATTCCACAATTCTGAGTGGGGATGCAATATCAGCAGCTCCCAACACCGTAACTTCCTCACGTGGTGGACTGGCTGCACCTTCGAACTGTGAGCCAAAATAAACTCTTCCTTCCATAAGTTGTTCTGGTCAGATATTTCTTCACAGAAGCAAGAAAGTGCCTAATACCCTCAGGCAAGTCTCTTGCCCACAGAGTGACCGGACTCCTGTCTGTGAAGTGAGGCAATGAGTGATAGCACTGACTTTGCTGGGCTACTGGAGAGGAGAGATGAGAGGAGGACTGAGCGAGATCTCACTCTCGCATTGGCCTCCTTTGGGCCTGAGTCTGAACATCATCAAATTCCTATTTCTTTTGGAGGGGAAGTGACAATGATACTCCTGGAAGCATGGGAGGCCACACTACCAGATGTGGCGCATCGAAGCGCATATTCCCACTGACTGCAGAGTGAACGGACAGGCTTCACAAACCAAAGATTCCGAAAGAGGAAAGCTTGCCCCTTCGATTACCCTTCCTCAGAAAAGTGGTCAAAGATGGAAGGAAGCTTTGCTCTGCTCCAGTCAAGGTATCTTTTGCAAAGACGACGGGTAGTAAGAAGGTAAAAGTACGCTTTGCATTTTGAGGGAGGATTAGTATAATATCCACGCAGGCTGCCCGCGACTGTTTCTCTAATGCTTGCGTCTGTATCACAAGGCTGAGCATCCGTTCGTGTAACAACTTAAGGCACGAGAAGGACATGTGAGCGGTGAGGGGAGGTAAAGCTAACTGCTTTTCTGGCTCCGACTCTATTTTATTGTGGCGCATAAATACATAAAATGTAGTTGACTATGAAAGGGTAAGTCCCTAAGCAAAGCTCCGTGGCTTCAGAGTGGCCATTCTCAAGGCACGAAATTTCACAGAGAAGTGTGGAGTTCCGGGATGGGTGAGTGTTTCTTTGAGTGGCTACCTCCGTCTCGTGAACTATTTTATTTATAAATTCATTGGAATAAAGTGATTTTTTTAAATTAAAGTATGTTAGGTTGTAGTGTGCGCATAGGTCCTGTTGTGCTGAATTATGGGTCCCGAGTCTGCCCCCACAAGGAGCTAGAGCAGCGTCTCAGAGGGACAAAGGCACGGAAATTTGATTGTGTTCACTCCACACTGGCACGGAGCAGACATCGGGGTCTGAGAAGCCGCAGGACTCCACTCGGGGTGGAAGAACACAGTCTGAGGTCTTGCACGGAGGGGGAGAATCTCTGGCTGCATCCAGCGGGGATAAGAGTTCTTCTGGTCTTGGCGACTCACTTGGCTGGGTGATGGCTGGCTCAGCTTGCTTGCTTGAGTTGGTGGCCTCTGTGGCTGGAAATTTAGAGAGGTTGTCTGCAGGAGATTAGGTGGTGGCTCCATAGTTATAAACCTCCACAGTTCCCCCACAGCAGGTCCCAAAGAAGAGAAATAGTCCATTGTCTTAAGATATTTATTGTCATGGCAGAAAATGGATGAAAACTATACCCCAGTACTTTCAGGACAGGCCTGAGGTTAAATGCCTTTTGCAAGGAGGAGGGTCTAGGAAGGAATGTTTAATTGGCTACACCCTCTGGCCTTTAGGTATCTCACTAATATGGAGATCTGTCTTGAGGCTCTGTGGCCTGTAGTCATGCCTTCTGCCTGTGAAGGGACTAGTGGGCATTGTCCTACATGCCTGAAAGGCTCGGATCAATGGAGGTCTACGGCCTCGTCTCAGGAGCCTGGATTCTGGGAGCATGGCGAAATGCATGCCGTCCCTTGCAGGGAAACCTGTGGGGTCTCCAACCTGTGGGGTCTCTGGTGATTTCCAGCCAGTGCTTGACCAGAAACCATGCTGTCCTTTCACGGTCCTACAAAAGCATATTTCTAAAAATCTACACAATAGTTTTCAAAAGCTGATAATCTAAGGATGCAGAATCTGCTTCCCCTAAAGCTAAGCATCAAGCAATTCTGCTTGTCCAGTAGAAACATCAGATTGCTAAGGCACTGACGTAAGGTGACTATATAGGTGAGGATAGGAAAATATATAATCTGAGCTTAGAGGAAGCTGAGGCAGGAGGATTGACATGAAGTCAAAGCCAGTCTGGGCAATATCATGATTACTAGGTTAGCCAGGACTACGTAACATGACATTATTTCAAAGCTAACTTAATTAATCAATTAAATAAAAATTATAAAAATAGATTTATCTTTTAAAGCTTGCAATCAAAATAATCATGTTTATTATATAGAACTCAATATTGGATACTATCCAGTTTGTAAAAAAAAATTTTTTTTCTTCTATTTTGTTAACAAGAGAGAAAACTTAAACTATAATATAGCCCCAGATGTTTTTTTTGTAATTCTTAAGAATACCTGATCCCCTTTGGAGGCACCTGTCCCACAGACCATGACCATGACAGTGCACAGCAGCTTGCTGTCACTACACAGAGATGTGGGTGACAACATTGCCTGAGCTGTTCTAAGGGGATAAATAAGTGACTTATGGCTGAAAACACAAGCCTAGCTGCCCATAATCCCTTTCTGCTGCACAGTCTGTCTCTCACTACTGTCCCTCAGAACAGGATGTAAGCATGCACTTCCCTGAGGCTACACTGTGGTCAGATCCAGGTTCAGCATGCCCCACTGTTCCACCCCATCCAGTGCCATCACAAGAATCATGTCTCAGGTGCTGGCCTTAGACTTCAACATTCCAGAGGACACATGGCATCTCCACCACAGCTGACTTCCAAATTCTCTGACATTATATGTTTTAATGTTTGATGATGCTTTGGGGCATGAGAGGCCTTGAATTATTCACTAGGAAATAAGAAAAGTAAGTGCATTTTAAAACTCCTTGTGATTTCTTTTATTTGTTTTGAGTGAGTCTCTGTCAGGGATTTCATTCTTTGGAAGTGGCTATGGAAAACCATGGGCCTGTGCTGACTACGGTCTCACACTTGCCTTCATAAACACACACCCCTGAGGTCAGCAAGGGTAAGATCGGCACCACCATAGTAGCAGAAAAGCAGGGACCTGGATCAGAGTTGGAGTGAACTGAAGATTTCTACAAACCTCCCAGAATTGCTCTGCATTACTGTCTTTCTTTTTTTATTAAATATTTTCTTTATTTACACTTCAAATGTTATCTCCTCTCCTGGTTCCTCCCCCCTGAAACCCTCTATCCAATTCCCCCTCCCCCTGCCTCCATGAGGGTGTTCCCCCACCCAACTCCTGCCTCCCCACCCTTGCATTTCCCTACACTGGGCATCCAGCCTTCACAGGACCAAGGGCTTCTCCTCCCATTAATGCCCGACAAAGCCATCCTCTGCTACATATGTGGCTGGAGCCATGGGTCCCTCCATGTATACTCCTTGGTTGATGGCTCAGTCCCTAGGGGTTCTGGGGGGTATGGTTGGTTGATATTGTTGCTCTCCCCATGGGGCCACAAACCCTTTCAGCTCCTTCAGTCCTTTCTCTAACTCCTCCACTGGGGACCCCATGCTCACTCAATGGTTGGCTGTAAGCATTTGCCTGTGTATATGTCAGGCTCTGGCAGATCCTCTCAGGAGACAGCTATATCAGGCTCCTGTCAACATGCACTTCTTGGCATCCACAATAGTGTCTGTGTTTGGAGACTGAAGGAAAGGCTCTCCAGAGACTGCCCCACTTGGGGAATCCATCCTGTCTTACTCTTTACAGTGTTGAAATATCTGCTCTCACACCAGAAGAAGACAAAGAAACCCACAGCTGGTCTCATTCATTTTTGCCACCCATCAGAAGCAAATGGTTAGAAATAAACATTTGTCAAAAAGCAAAGCAAACATGTGCAAAGGAAGTAAGGGTGCTTACAGTGCACAGAGCAGTCGATCCCAAACCTACATGACGAAAGCCTGAGAAATTAATTTGAAGACTTGAGGAGGCATGTGAACCACGAGTTTTACCTAAGCAAGTAAGGAAAAGGCATTTGAGCCACGTGAAGGCTCTTGCCCATCTTTATGATATATGGAATACAGGTGCAGTAGACACATGGAGCATCAAGTCAGTCACCAGCAAGATGATGATCATTTAGGCAAAGATTGGGAGAATCCCACAAGTGAATCTTCCCTTCAAACTTCACATGGCTTTCAGGAGGTGAGTGAGCCTTTGGGGAAACTCCCTTGATGTCTCCAGACTACTGTTCGTCATTAAAAACCATTCAGCAAAGTGAAAACGTTCCACAACAACAAAAACCTCCAAGACTAGCTTAGGAAGCCATGTGGAAAGTCTTTGTAGGGGAAAAAAACAGTAAGAGGAAAATAAAAATAACACAGAAGTTTGAAACCTGGCAGTAGGCAAACAATGGCGGAGAGGAAACTTAACGGTGTCTTCAAACCCGGTCAAAATCTCAACAGGATGTTTTATAACATAGCAGGAGGGGCTCCGAGTCCTTCTGAAAAATACATAAACATAAATAATTAAGAAGACACTACAAGATTAATGAAGAGTGCATTCCCTCCTCTATATTAAAACCAAATGTGGAACTGTACTAAACAGAGCAGAGTGGAACCAGTAAATTATTAAAATTAAAAAAAAAATCCATGAGTGATTAATTCTGGTGATTTGGGGATCTATTGCTTTCTGTTTTTTGTTGGTTTCTGTGACAATCAGGAGTGTCTGTTTGGGACATTAAACACTTTAAATGTCCCTCACTCACTCACTCATGTCAGACCTGGTACATCACGTGCTTTCGACAGCACATCACGTTCTTTCTTCTATTGCTTTCTGCCTGTGAGCGTCCTCCTACATTAACTACGCCCTTCCCTGAGCCCCGTCTACCCAGCCTTCTATCTCTTTCACTGCCTTCTCAGTGCATTTGATCCTTATCATATCCCTTCTGTCCTATGTAGCTCTTCTCTGCCCATCACTTGACTACACTGACGTGCACCCAGCAGGGTCACCAGGACCCTCGTGTTATTCAGGCCACTGCCACACTGCCTTATTTTACTTGGTCACTTGACAGAACTTCCTAGAGCTGACCCACTCACCTTTCCCTCTAATTCCTGTAACTCCACGAACCCTTATTTAAATCATCATTTGGCTTTAAATATTTAAATAGTAAATGATAAATATTATTTATTCAAATATTAAATATTTAAATAAATCAATCGGTTCTTTATCTCATTACACAAGTTTCTCTTCTTCGTTTTGTTTGTTTGTTTTGTTGTTGTTGTTTTTCAAGACAGGGTTTCTCTGTATAGCCCTGGTTGTCCTGTAACTCACTCTGTAGATCAGGCTGGCCTCAAACTCAGAAATCTGCCTGCCTCTGCCTCCTGAGTGTTGGGATTAAAGGCATGCGGCCACCACTGCCAGGCAAGTTTCTCTTCTTTATACAGTTTATTCTCTGATCCTGTCAGTTCTAGAACACACAACAGGTTAATCACATGTATCCATTTAAAGATAAAGATACCATAACAAATCAGTATTTAGTATCTTATACATCCGGCATAGGTCTTCTCGTGGCCTTAAGTGGATAGGAAGACAGTACCCAGATGACCCTGGTGGGTATTGCAGATGGAAGGCAGCATGAAAACAAATGAAGTGCTTAGCAAACAAGCGCGCCATGGTACCCAACCAAAGCTTCTTTTATAGGGGTTGGTTAGATGGCTCCATCAGCAAAGTGCTTGCCATGGAAAGCATGAGATGATCCCCAACACCCATGTAAAAATCGGGGTTCAGAGATGTGGTCCACAATTCTAGCACCAAAGAATCAGAGACAGGAGAATCCAATTGGTTTGCTGGCCACTCAACTAGCTCCAGGTTCAGTGGGAGAGACCTTGTCACAAGACATAAGATAGAAAGTGATTGAGGAAAACAGAGAGAGAGAGAGAGAGAGACAGAGAGAGAGAGAGACAGAGAGACAGAGAGACAGAGAGACAGAGAGACAGAGACAGAGACAGAGACAGAGACAGAGAGACAGAGAGAAACAGACAGAGACAGAGAGACAGTATAAATTATAATAAAGTCATAGATATCTGGGTTGAAAGGGAAACTATACATTATATAGGCCCATAACTTTACTGAGTTGGTCACACAGAGTTCATGGTTCATTTCTTGATAGCTTTCCTGTCATCTTCTCAGGCACACGACACCATCACTACCATCTGCTTCTCTGTCCAGTCTTTGTATCAGGTACTTCTTCCTGCTGTGTTATAGGTTACAACACACCTCACTTGGTGTTCATGGTGAGCTGATGCTCCTACAGAGAACAGAGAGTCTGCATCTCTAAGGAGTAGGGAGGAGCTTCCTACTAAGTATTAAGGTGAGCCCTATGAAGGATTGGGAGAGTCTTTGTACAAGTAAACATAGACTCAAAAAATCCATCTTATCTCTGTGTCATCCTAGAAAATGCAGAGCACAGAGGAAGAGGGAGGGTAGACCCATCCATTCCTACATAAGCAACTCCCTGCAGTCATGACTGGCCCAGAATAGTCTGTGAGGAAGAAAAGGGTACATAACAAAGAACTGGAGGACTCTAAGTCTGGCTATTAAATTCAAGAAAAGTATTGATCATTTCACTTTTGCAATATCTTTAAATAAAATACATGGGTGGGGGTTAGAGAGATGGCTTAGCAGTTAAGAGCACTGGGTTCTCTTCCAGAGGGTCTGAGATCAATTCCTGGCATCCTGATGGCAGCTCACCTACCTGTAACTGCAGTTCCAGGGCTTCTGACATCCTCACACAGCCATATATGCAAGCAAAGCACCTATGAACATAAAATTTAAAAAAATTTAAAATGACATGAATGGGATAATAATTACATAATAATGTTAAATAAAAAGCACTCACAGGGAAAATAATGACATATTATCCAAATTGTCACTGAAAATTGTTTGGTGTCAGGTACCATCCTGGTTTCTAGTTCTCTGTTAAGTAGGACTAATAACAGCTGGTAGAAAGTGAAGCTAAAAGTTCCTCCACCGCCATCTTCCTTCCTCTCACCTTAACTGTGATCTGAGCTGAGCCTACAGTAATGTGTTCCAGACCATTTTTTACTGATAAATTCCTTTGTTATATAATTCACATATCATATAACTGGTGATTGTACCATGTCCTACCATTTTATTGAAATGTTTATTTAAAGTATTAAGAAATCACCTTCATATGCACATGACTGAGGAATCCAGAAAACAATATGCATGACAAGGAGGGTCTGGGCCAGACCTTCTCACAGCACCAATATGGCGATTAAAATCATGTTAAATACAAATGGATGATCATTAAAGGACTATTGGAAAATCCATGAGCCACAACCTCTGAGCTCTATTTGTTATGATGAGAATGCTGAGGGATAAGAAAAAGTCTGGCGAGTACCCGTGGGACACAACTGACAGGTTTCTCTGCTATGTGACAGCCATCACAGGTGCTCACTCGCGAGTGCAACAGCACCCAACTCCTCACAGCACACCTCAGAGGCACCTGATCCCTTGTGGTATGTGTACCCCAACCTGGTCTTGCTTTCAGTAGGGAATCAACTATCAAGCACCATGTTTTTTTTGTCAGGTGTATCACATTGATGAACAAACGGCCGTTATATAAATCACATCACTGAGGGCTTCAAAGCCTGTGCCCACGCTTCAATGAGACAAATGGCAGAGAAACACGCTGACAGAGCGTTTTCTCTGCATTTACCATTTATGTCCAATGAGTTCCAGCTGTAGCCAGAAGACACTTACCACCTTGTTGATGTACTCCTCTGGAAGCTTCAACCCTAACAGCTAGCTTTCATGGTGCTGAAAGATGCCATGCATGCTACCAGATGGTGAGGAGTCATCGTCCATCTTACCCAGCTGTGAACACTGTGAGCTACCACGATGATCAGCCTGGAAAGACACGTCCACCAGTGCAATAGCGGTATGAATGACACATGAGCAAACAATCGCTTTCCAGTTAGATTTAACTCCTACTTCACAGGGTGAAACTCATACCTGGCACCATAATCAAAACAATGACCTGAGGCTAGACATGTCAGGCCCTTTGGGAGAACCAACTACTGTTGTTTTTACTAAACAGACACAGTATTAAACCATCTCCTAATGGTATATCATTATACCCATAGACCACTATGTCTCACATTCCTTATTAGAGGAGCTTCTGTTTGCAGTAGAAGGAGATCCACACTGAGACCTACAGCTGGTCGCAGTGCAGAGTATAAGACTGCAGAATGCTCAACCGTAGATGGTACGACTGCATCACACCCTTCCTCACAAGGCTTGGGGATCCTTGCGGAAGACAGCGTGAAAAACTTGTGAGAGCCTGACGCAGTGTATGGCTACAAAGAAACAGTGTTTTCCAGATCCAGGGTGGCATTTGTACATGTGATCTCACAATAGTTATGATCATGTTTACAAAGCCCGTATAAACTCAATGTACTCACAATCCCAGCATGAAGAAGGAAGGTAGGCACAAAACCCAAAGCCTAGATGGGGAGCTATTGGCAATTGATAATCACTGAAGGAGTAACAGCCAGTTTTCTTTAGGAGTGTAGACCTAGAAGATCAACCATATCCGAGTGCATCACCACCCACTTAAGAATAGAAGGGCAGCACAAATTGGACTTCGTGACTTAAAAAAAAAAAAAAATGCAAAGTGGTGCTTGCAGACACATGAGGTGAATCAAGGAGGAAGTGGAAGGACAGGGGTGAGTGTGATCAAAATATATTATATGAAATTCTTAAAGAATTAATAAAATGAGAAAAATCATACACACACACACACACAACACACACAGAGTCACTGGAGTGCTTAGCATGATTTGTCTTGTCCATAAGAAGAGATAACAGTTGTAGCAATAACACTGGATCCACTTTACTTTAAAATAGAAAGACTGGTGCTGGTTCTGGGAAGATGACTCAGTCACAAAGGTACTTACTACAAATCCAATGATCTGGTTATATCCCTGAGACCCACACACTGGAGAGAGAAAACCAACTTCTGCAAATTATTCCCTGACCTCCACCTGCACATTGTGCCACACAAATGTACACACACACACACACACACACACACACACACACACACGATAGATAGATAGATACATAGATAGGTAAATAGATAGAGGTAGGTAGGTAGGTGGATGGATGGATGGATAGATAGATAGATAGATAGACAGACAGACAGACAGACAGACAGACAGACAGACAGACATAGCTAGATAAACAAGTAAATAAGTGTGATACTCTTTATTTTAAGAGTGAGAGCCTTGGCTGCTCTTACAGAGGACCCAGGTTTGAGTTCCAGCATCCACATGGCATCTTAAACTACTTATAACTCAAGTTCCAGGGCATCTGACACCCACTTCTGACCTCCATGAGCGCTATACACATGTGTTGCCATGCATACATGCAGACAAAACACTATACACATAAAATAATAGCAGTTTACCATAATTTAATTTTGATGAAATAAGATACAAAGAGTGGCAATAGCTTTTTCATTTAACACACACTGGGGCCTTGACTTAAACACACGCACCCTGAATATCTATCACACTCCGTTAAAGTTCTGACACCATGTTCATAAAGACAAATGATGTGATATTACTCACTAACATTACAGAATACATTTATTCGCCCTCTACTCAGCTGATGTCAGCAGAAGACAGCACTGGATCCTCACTAGGAGTCCAGCAGCACAGAGAGAAATGGAGATGTTGGTGCCGCACACATGGAGCTTGACCATCTGAAATCTCCCCAGGTTACTGACCGCCCACTTTTAACTAACAGATGTCCAGGCAGCGTCAGACTGCAGAGCTCATGGCCATAGCAGGGAAACATTCTGAATGTCTGCAGCCTACAATGTGGGCTTTTCCATCGGAATGATTAAAAATACATTTCCAGTTCCTCCCACTGTGGGTTTCCCTAATGAGCTGAGAGTCTTCAGATGGAGCTAAGATGCCATTCCATCCCTAAGAAGATGGGAGATGTGGCTTCGTCAGCACCTTGGGGTCTGATTCATCTTTCCAGTGGATCAATTTTAATTATCATATTCCAGTTAACTGTCCAAAATATTTGAGTTTTTATTTAAAAACTTTATACAACAGTTTCATACCTGCACATTGTATGTTTTTATCAAATCTCCCTCAGTCCTTTCTATCCTCTCAGAACAGCCCCTTAAAGAAGATTTTAAACATACTATATAATAATGTCTTTTATTATGTACATTTTATAATTTCAATTATTACACATGATATATTTAAAATAGACTTCTTTGTAATTTTTTTAATTTTTGAAAGTTTCAGATACATTTCTAATCCCCTTCCTCACCATCCAACCCCTCCTAAATACTACCCACTGCCTCTCAAATCCATGACCTCTTTTTAAATTACTATAATTACATATATATTAATATATATACATGCATATGTATATACACATACAACATATACATGTACACTTATGGGTTGCTAATATGTACATCTGTTTAGAGCTGACCGCTTAAGATTAGAAAAGTCATCAGGATTTAAATCTATTTGCTGGATTTCATACATGCGTTCAGTGTGTATTATAATCATATCCACCATACTTTCCTTTAACAGGTCCCTCTCCAAAATTCATATCCTCTTTTAAAATAATACATTCCACTGCATTAAATTAGTGCTACCTGTGTATGGGGGCAGGGCGCCTCCAATGAAGCACACCCCTAAAGAAAAATGGCTGTCCTTTCCTTAGCTGCCATTGGCCGACAATAGATCTCTGAATGACAAAGGACAAAACGGCAGTGTGGTTAGTTTGGTGCAAGTCCAATGCCTGTGAAGAGAGTCAGAAGGAAAGACAGACAGACTTAAAAGGCCCAGACAGGCTGAGCAGATGACCAGAATCGATCAGCACTGCACGGAACTGAAATGGCTGGTGCTACGTTTTCATCATCTCTGTCACAAACTAGAGCATGGGGGTGGGGGTTGTCCAAAGACACAGCAGCGAGAAAACAACGTAAATATCCAAATATCATTCGGCTGGTGCCGAAGGAGACATGATGGGCTCCACGTGGCCTTTCGCGTGCATCTCTCCCTGTCCACAGCTTGCCGGGCTCTAAGGGGTTCGTGTCCGCTTTAAAGATCAACGTTTGTTTCCACTCCCTCACAGAACCCAGGCTATCCCCAGGAAACCCACAGCCACAATTTGGTAAAAATGAGTCTGTTTCCCTCTCCCCAAGCAGGTGTGTTGGTACGACCCTAGACTGTCAGAGAATATGATTCATTCAACAATGCAGGGTTAACACAGGGTTTCCAGGGGCTAGGACTGGATATGTTGACTTCACATACGTTATCTCCCTGCTGGGCTGAGGGAAGTAAAAGAATACGAGAGAGAGCTGGTAGCAGGCTAGATGTCACCAGAAAGAGCTGCTGGAGAATGAAGCAGAACTGGAGCAGAGGGAAGAGGAGATTAAGAATCAATAGTAGATGCTGAACCTTTGGTCCAGCTGTGCTTGAAGGCAGGGTTCCCCGTTCCCTGTGAAGCCAAAGGCCTTAGACTGGTGAAGACAGAAACAGGATCACAACTTTTAAAGCAATAGCTTTGCCCGTCAGTGACTATTCTTCATGCCCTGATGTCTTTGTGAGGACAGTGGGCTCCAGACGCAGCTCATCCCCTGCGCCTCGAGGGCAGGTTTGCTCAGCCACTTGCTCAATGAGCCAACACCACCTTCTTTCTGTTGAAGTTAGACTATCTGTCACTCGGGCTCTGAGTTTTCACTGATACACTTGCACTAACCGCTCTGAGCCGTATTTTGGTTCTTTTGAAGCAGAGAGACAATAGTGTTTGAGGCACTTCCTTCTAATTACTTTTGCATTATCCATAAAACTAACGACAAGTGAACTTGACCCACTGTTGGTATTACATTTTCCATATCAGTCAGGGATAAGAAGTAACACCCGAGAATATTACAGAAGAGTAAAATACAGATGGTATCCTAAAGCAAAGCAGCTGTCTCCCCCCTTGCTGAGGGGAGATGGGTACAGTCTGGGATTATTGGAGCATGGGAGCCTGACATGGTGTCTTTCCATGGGTCTATCTCATTGCAGGTGGCAGGCAGGTCACGTGACAGTCCACGGTGCTCATAGGCACTGTGTATTGATTGTCAGAGCGCATTGGTTGTTCCAAGTGTTTTATTGGGACATTTTCTTCTGTATGTATAATACACTCTGAGAATTCCCTCCCTCTGCACTGTCCTTGCTTATCCCCCTTCACCCCTCTCCATCTTCTCTATTTATAAACGTTTACCTTTGTATCCCTTTTTTATATAAGACCACATGAGAAAGGAAGTGTGTGGTGTTTGTCTTTCGGCCTTATTTCACTTAAGTTGAAATTTTTATTTATTTTTATGAAAATGCATTTTTTTCTTCTTTATGCCTGAATAATATAGTCCACTGTGTTCATATACCAGGAAGCTTGGAAGAAATGCCTCATGAGACTGAAACCATGGCTCCAGATGAGAGGGTGCCTAGGAACACAGAGGAAGCATCCACAAGCCACATTCTAGAGCTTTAAGGTACTGCCATCTCTGCTAAGGCGCACACAAGAACGGAGAAAACAAGAAGCTGTCATGACTTGCTCTTTCATTGGGAAGACTGCCATCTTATCATGCTCTGCTGGGTTGGACAGAGAGGAGTGAGCCTTGCCTCCTTCCCATCTGGTCTTTCTCTAGAACCTTCTACAGCTGACAAAGGATCACGATGGTTTTTGCGGTGGTAAACAGATGTGTAGGAATGGAACTGAGCACCTGTGGTTTAATGTTTGTCACAATATTACCTACTGCCCAGCGGGTCTATAGATGGCTGGGCTAAATCGGGGCACAGGAACAGATAAATGACAGATGGGTGATTCCTAGGACTGATATCCAGAGATGTTAGCTCTGTTTAAAAAACAACCAGTGCACAACGGTTTTGAGTCCTAGGAAGCAGATCTGTTGATGTGTCTCGTTATCAGTAAGGAAACACACAATAGGGCAGCATCAGGAGAAATGAGTGTTGTGCTGGGGCCTAAATCTCTGGAAACCATGACAGCATCCTGGCCACGGGGCCATCTATGTTTCTGTATAAGCTATACATCATTCCTTGATAGGTTCAAAATTAAGTGAAGACCATTCTCATCTGTTTAAGTAAGAGTCATGCATAATTAATTAATGTCTTTATCTTCTGTTAGCTCAAGCAGAACACTAACATGCCAGGTCTCTTAATTGATAGCTTTTATGTTCATAAAAATTTAAAAGATACCTATATTCTGTTTGAAGCCTGGAGTGAAAGGGTTTGTTTCTTTAATGTTGTTTTGTTTCCTTGAGCCTCCAAAGACCCATTTATCACCTTCTGGGAGGCACTGTGACTCACTTGGTGTGTGGGCTTTTAGATAACTCACCCTGTGCTGTTTAGATAAATATGAATTGTTTGGTGAAAATGCAACTTAATTTAGCAACTGAATTTGGACTTCCCCTTGGCAGATGCTGGTGGTGATGGATGATGGGGTTCACTGTCTAGAGAATGCTGGTGACTTGGGCACAGTGGGAACATTGTGCCAATGAACATGGGTCTGCCTGGGTCCTGAAAGGCAGCCTGTCATGAAGGCCTCAGTAAAAAATTCATCCACATGGCCTGGTGTCCCGTGGGTATTCAAATGAACTCACTAGCGTAGGGAAAGCCACACTAGACCTGTGAATCAGTAGCATTTTTCTCTCAGTGACCAACTTTCATGATGGAATGTCTTCACAAGGACAATGGCTCCAGTCTGAACCCTCCTCAAGGGACCAGTTTTCTAAGACATTAATTGTCTGAAACACTATCTGTAGAGTTCTGTTGACCTTCATTCCAGCCACAGCAGGTGGGAAAACCTTGCTTTCTCAGTATCAGAAGGTCTGTCTCTAAGCATTGAGATTTTCCTTTAAAAACAGAAACAAACAGAAGTCACAGGGTTAGGAACCTTACTCTAATCTCCTCTGTGCCGCAGACCAGTAACTCCGAGCCTGCTTGTCCAGTGCTATGGGGACTTCACGTTATTTGTCCCCCTGTGTTTTTAATTCCTAGAGGTTTCATTTTGATTCTTCTCCAGGTTCAAATGTCTCTTTATTTTAAAATCTTAAGATGCTTCAGACTTTCCTGGGGAATTGAATCATGTCATTCACCAAATATATTTTGAAACAAAGAAATAACAGTTCTGGGTACAATCCTAAACTCCATCAACCAGGAGCTGCTGAGACTACATTCTAGGTAGGACAGTTGGCCAAGCTCTGGGGACCCAGGGTCCTTGACATGGCTTTCACCAGGAAGATAAAGACATCTAATTGGACCTAAGATAATGAGCTCATAGTACAGGGTGCAGGAGCTATACTATAGTACTCTATGCTGTATCGCCCAAGACTGCTTCCAAGAAGAGGATCTGCAACCAGAGATACCGTCTGCCTTTGCTGACTCCTGGAGTTAATAAATATTAAATAAATTTTTAAATCAGTTGTGGAGAAGGAAGCTACAACAGCCACAGTTAAACATCAGGTGTCACATAGAACTGACCCAGAACTGGCCTGGAAGCCTCTTCCCTAAGGAATGGCTCTCATAGCATTGGAAGGTGCTATGCAAGCTTCTAAGGGAAAAAAAAGTAGTCAATTGCCATTCCCAGCAGCAAATCCTATGAACCACTTCGTGGCCAGCACATCAAGATATACCCCAGAAGAAAACAATGCAATTATAGCTCCAGAAAAATGAAGAGCCACCATACTGGACTTAAGACCCACTTAACAGTGGGGAATTTAGGCAGGCACTGTGAAGCTAGCCAACTGCCCATAGCTGGGAAGGCCATGGAACCTAGAAGAGAATGTATTACTGCCACTTTCTGAAACCACTACAGTTCCCAAGTCCATTCAGCATCCCTATTCTAAAATTAGAAAAAAATAGCTTCTTATTGCAGCACATAAAGACCATCTTTGAAACCCGCAACTGATTTTTAACGTAAAAAAAAAAAAAAAAAAAAAAGTGATTGTCGGGAGCCCAGCCCCAACTGATGCATCTAGAGTCCAACCCACCGAAGGCTCAGGGACCACTGAGGAAATGGGGGTAGGGTGGAGAGATTGTAAGAGCCAGAGATCCAGGATATCTGCCTAAGAGACAGTGCTTTCTGTATATGACACTGAGCAGCACCTATAATATCTCAACAATAAGATCACCTAAAAAAAGCTGTACGATGATACCAGCTGACAAGCCAAGGTGGGCGGGAGAATTCCCACATAGATGAAGATAATTAATGGCTACTAAGAGAAGGAGAACTAATCTCCTTCTCTTCCCAGACAAGCCCCCTAATAGATTACCCAATCCCTGGTAGTCAGTCCAAAAAGAGTCAGTGTATCATACTCTTTGAAAAAGAGCCTCTACTACAGCCACAAAGGCTAGAACCAAAGAGCTATTGAACCACATGTGCTGGGGACAGATGAATTCCTGGGGCAGATCTGTCTTCTCAGCCCCTGTGGGCCACATGCTTCAGTGGCATCAGCCAGTGAGACTGTGACACAGGAACTGAACAGGAGAGGTCCACATTTCTGGTTCACTGGTCCAGCCTCTCAGTCACTCTTAGGGCAAGGAGCTGAGGAGTCTCTTTAAGGTACAGTATGAAATAATTTAATGGGAAGACATTCACATTATTTTTTTTCACACTCTTTTTCCATCAACATTTCATTAGCTTCCAAGGTGACCTTAGGTGGGAACGCTCTTCCTTCTGGCAGAGGAAAAAAAAAAAAAAACAAAGGAAATATTAATCAAACTCCTGGATGATTCCAAGAAAGTCAAGGAGTTATTAAGTGGTGATTACTATGAACTCTATCCTGATAATTCCTTTGGCTAACCCTAATGGTGATGATTCTGTACACCAAAACTCCGTGAGTCCCTGTACAGAGATGACACAGGAGCCTGTATCCACAACATACCCTCTCTGGTATCACCATACAGCTATCTAAGCCTTAAGTCTTGCAACAGGCATAGGAAACCTCTCTTCAAGCTGTCAGTCAGCTAAATTAAAGAGACTCCTACAACAATATAAGAAATTGCTGTTGCCTGTGGCTGCCTCCCTGAACTTGGAAATAAAACCCTATTGCTTAAGATCTTACATACTTTAGACACAAGACTTGGCAGAGTAGAGGTCCGACCAACCTGGAACCTTCTTCCATGTGTGCTAGCTCTCATAATATCCAAAGACATTACTCAAGCTGCAAAGAAGCAAAAGCAATCAATAGCTCTATCCAGCTTTAGAGCCCATGAACCACAACAATCAGCACAGCAAAATATCCCCAAGACGCAATAGTGACACATACATGTTAGGATCAACCCACCTTCCACTCAGTAGGAGGGAATTCAAGCCTAGTACTGAAAATCTAGCTAATTATCTGTAGCTGGAGACGTCATGAGTCTTAGTGAAGAATCTACCACTAACTTTTTTCTAAAACCAGAAATTATCTTTAACTTATACTGAACACTTACCCTTATACACACAGTTAAGTGTAGCTCTCTCCTGTCACCAAGGAATCTTCTTTTTGTACCCATGGGAACCATTATAGAAATGTACAACTGTTCAACGAGGAAAGAACACTTTCTGTGGTGCTCAACTCCTACTGCTGTATCTACAATGCACCCCTACACCTAAGACTCACAGAACATCCAGGAAGAGGGAACAGAAAAATTGTCAGACCCAGAGGACTGGGACACCTGCTACAAGATAGTGTCTTCTGTATTTATATCATGTGGAAAGCTGCACCCATGGAATCTCAAAAGTACGGTTGTCCATACAAGAACTGAACCATCTGACATACCCAGTAAGATTTCATAGAGAGGAGGGAAATAGACGAGCCCCAACTCCTACATGAAGCGCTAGCAATTACTGTCTGTTGAGAAAGGATGACTCAGTCTTCTCCAGGGACAAGCTCCCTGTTAAATTACCTAATCCCAAGTGGTCATCCCACATACACACATACACTATAGATATATGTATGTATTCTCCTGAGTCTATTTAGTGTTTCTTATATGTGTGTGTATGTAGAACAATCTGCTTCGTTTGTGGTGGCCAATCATAAACAACAGGCAGGAAGAAGGCCAAGAAATGAGTCTCTAGCCAGGTGTGGTTACGTATGCCTTTAATCGTAGGACTAGGGTGGCAGAGGAAGTCAGGGCCAGCCTGGTCTACAAATTGAGTCCAAGAAAGTCAGGGATGTTACACAGAGAAACCCTGTCAAAACAAAACAAAACAAAAAAGGAAGGAAGGAAGGAAGGAAGGAAGGAAGGAAGGAAGGAAGAACTATTTAAATAAAGTTCCTAACCTATGTATAAATGTCTTGTGAAGATAGATTGTCAGTCAGTGGTCTTTACCAATTCAAAGTGGGAGAAAGAGTGTGTCCTTCTTTCTGCCCAAGGTGAGGTGCATACCTGTCTCCTACATCTTTCTACAATCTATCGGCTGGAAGAAAAGGACCATGGAACGGACAGAGCCCAGAACCCTGGGGGTTTTCATAACTAACACAAACCAGACATCACTATGTTTTTCTGAGCCTCAGTCCTACCCTCAGCTGTCTTCTCTAATCAAACACAGTAGACTCTGAACACAAGGACTTGATAGGCTCTCGTCCTTCAGAAGCACCAAGTGCCATTTCCTGTTTCTGAACTCCTTCCGGTCAGCAGTTGCTAAGAGTCAGAGCTGGGGCTCACAGGAACCCTCTAAGAGCCAACATGAAGTTCTGCCCTCGGGGTCCACTGTAACTTCCAAAACTCTCTGACTGCTCCCAGCCCCACTCCTATTCCACCTCTTATCTGGAACCTGTTTTATTTCTTGCACCATGATGTGATCTCCCAAGAATGGAGCGCTATACAGCAACTCTGAGACCTGTTTAACCTTGGCCAACCTTTCTTCTCCCTGCAGCTGACGAGTTACAGAGTTAGGTGGGTAGAGCTCAAGTCCAAAGTCAGAACTTAACCTGAGGATCCTAGCCACTCACTGTCTGTGGGTACTTATGCTGAGTCGACAAGCTGAAGAAATATTCTACTAGGTTGCCCTCACAGAGAGTCAACACAGTTCAAGTGAGCTCTTAGATAGCATGTGCCCATAGGGTGACTGCGGTGTCCCACGTGACCCACGTAACAAGTACTCAGCAGGTGACCGCTAGCCAGAAGCCTCAATGCTTTCCACACGAGCCTCTCCATGAAAGTTTCTGAGGTTTCTCGGAGCCTGGAAGAGAGAGTCTCAAAGAAAAGGTCCCTAGAGTGAACATCGTGTGATAATGGAAAACGAAGCCACTCAGCCTGTAGTGACCAATGTCTTGAGACATTATTACAATGTGTTCTGTCAGACAAGAAAGTAAATGAGTCTAGTTTACGTAGGCAGAGAGAGAAAATTTGGTTTCACTTCTCAAAAGGATGAGACTTAGAGTCCATCATAGGCTGTAGGATACAGTCCGCTTTAGAATTACAAATTCTCGCATTCCATGGACTATTTCTCAATATCCTGTCACAGTTTGGTGAGGACCTGGAAGAGAGCTCAGAGGAGCTCTCAGGCTGCAAATTACAGGAAAAATGGGGCGAGGGGAAGGCCAAGCTCCCAATCTGAACTCTACTAATATGTGTGTACTGTAAGTACTAATCAAAAAAATTTGACTATTATAAATAAAGTTTCTATGAACATACTGGAGCATGTGTCCTTATTATATGTTGGAGCATATTTTGGGTATATGCACAGGAGTGGCATAGCTGGGTAATCAGGTAGAACGATTTCCAATTTTCTGAGGAACCGCCAGACTGATTTCCAGACTGGTTGTACCAGCTTGCAATCCCACCAGCAATGGAGGAGTGTTCCTCTTTCTCCACATCCTCGCCAGCATCTGCTGTCACCTGAGTTTTTGATCGTAGCCATTCTGACTGGTGCAAGATGGAATCTCAGGGTCGTTTTGATTCTCGATGATCCAGGGTAGGGGAACGCTAGGGCACTGAGGCAGGAGTGGGTAGGCAGGTAGGGGAGCACCCTCATAGAGGCAGGGGGAGGGAGGAGGGGATAGGGGATTATGGAGGGGAAACTGGGAAGGGGGATAACATTTGAAGTGTAAATAAATAAAATAACCAATAAAAATTAAAAATTTATAGGGAGAGAAAAGCTGGCTGAAATTATATATACACATATATTTGTGTATATATCTGACCCGCCAGTCAAATGCCCAGGAAGGGACACTCACAGGTTTAGTGAAGCTGTTACCACTGTATCCATGTCAGATAGGTATTTTAACAAAAATATCAGGTTTTTTTCATATATTCTAAACCATTGCTTAATAGTTATTTATGTATATTTGAAAGCACCATAAAGTTAACTAGATTTAGGGGTAGGGAAACTTTCACCTGTTTCATAGAAATTCAACAAAAGTGTATAAGCAAAGCTCTGATCCTGAGACTCTGTAAAGAGCACCCCACATTTTACCCTGTGACTTCCCATTATGCCATGGCTAGAGGTGATAGATAGGGTTTGTGCAGGAAGAGGGATAAAGCAGGGTCCTGGAAGCCCTAGCAAAGCCCAGGACTGTACGTACTGTTTATGCTTCAGCCTCAAAGGCAAGCGCTCCACAGTACCCAGCTAAGCTGGATTGAGTTCAGTCACACCTATCAAAAAAATAAAATACTTTTTGGATATAATGCTACGAAGCAGGAGACTGACCCTCTAGGGAAAAGCATGTCTATAGATATTTCAAAAGGCACAAACGGCAAACTAATTTCATTCTGGGAAAGACAAGGGAGAGGAGGCCGTGTGGTGTTAACTCGAGCATTGCAGATGCTGGGTAATTTTAGATCCCATTTATTCAGAGAAAACAAATGTGCTATATTGCATCGGGAAGGAGGTTATCTGAGGCCAGCAGCTGTATGAACCCAGTACGCACGACCATGCAGCCCAGAGTATCCATAAATATGGAGAGTTATCCCAAAATAAAAGTGAGGAAGTCTCCCCTCATGTGTCCATCCTCACAGGAAAGGTAGGTGATCCATCTAACCTATAAGGCTACAACTCTGGGTAATGGCACAGACAGCTGAGCCATCACTGCATACAGCCAGGGATTGTGTCTGGGTAGTGGACACATATGCCAGAGCTGTGTCAGTCAGCGAATGTGTCAGTCTGTGTCAGTCAGAGAGAGATGAATGTCAGTCTCCATTTACTCAGCCCAGGACCCCTGAGCAGGAAACTGTGCCATCTGCATTTCAGGTGGGTCTTCCTGTTTCGATTAGCTCAATATAGAAATTCCATCACAGATATGCCCAGAGGTTTGTTTCCATGGTGACTATAGATCTCCAGAAGCTGACAATCAAATCAACCCTCACAGGCATCTCACAGGAAAGATGCCCAAAACTCTTGTTTCCCACAGAATAAAGAATCATTGAGAATGAAGATCCCCTTTCCCTATGACCTGAGGCCATCTGTGCAACTGTCACTCATGTGTAGTCTAACACCATGGCCAGGCTATCTTCACACTGCAAATTTTCATGTCCCCATCTGTACACAGCGCTGTGAGCTACCAGTCCTACACCACTGGGCTGACAAAGAAACATGTACATGTCAACAGGCTGGCTTTGAGAATCCCATGGAGTACAGAGGCTCAAAGGTTCTGAGTGTCAGCACCCTGGCTTCACATCTACAGGCTGCTCATCAATGATGTTAATAGCTTCTCACACACCTGTGACTACTGGAGACCCCTGAAGACACACCTGTGCAGACACACCTGTGACTACTAGCAGACCCTTGCAGACATACCTGTGACTATTGGCAGACCCTTGCAGTCACACCTGTGCTTACTGTAGACCCTTGCAGACACACCAGTGACTAGTGGATACCCTTGCAGACACAGCTGTGACTACTGGCAGACCCTTGCAGACACTCCTGTGACTAGTGTAGACCCTTGCAGACACACCTGTGACTACTGCAGACCCTTGCAGACACACCTGTGACTACTGTAGACCCTTGCAGACACACCTGTGACTACTGTAGACCCTTGCAGACACACCTGTGACTACTGTAGACCCTTGCAGACACACCTGTGACTACTGTAGACCCTTGCAGACACACCTGTGACTACTGTAGACCCTTGCAGACACACCTGTGACTACTGTAGACCCTTGCAGACACACCTGTGACCACTGTAGACCCTTGCAGACACACCTGTGACTACTGCAGACCCTTGCAGACACACCTGTGACCACTGTAGACCCTTGCAGACACACCTGTGACTATTGCAGACCCTTGCAGACACACCTGTGACTACTGCAGACCCTTGCAGACACACCTGTGACTACTGTAGACCCTTGCAGACACACCTGTGACTACTGCAGACCCTTGCAGACACATCTGTGACTACTGTAGACCCTTGCAGACACACCTGTGATTGCTGGCAGACCCTTGCAGACACACCTGTGACTACTGTAGACCCTTGCAGACACACCTGTGACTACTGTAGACCCTTGCAGACACACCTGTGACTACTGTAGACCCTTGCAGACACACCTGTGACCACTGTAGACCCTTGCAGACACACCTGTGACTACTGTAGACCCTTGCAGACACACCTGTGACTACTGTAGACCCTTGCAGACACAGCTCTGATTACTGCAGACCCTTGCAGACACACCTGTGACTAGTGTAGACCCTTGCAGACACAGCTCTGATTACTGCAGACCCTTGCAGACACACCTGTGACTACTGTAGACCCTTGCAGACACAGCTCTGATTACTGCAGACCCTTGCAGACACACCTGTGACTAGTGTAGACCCTTGCAGACACAGCTCTGATTACTGCAGACCCTTGCAGACACACCTGTGACTACTGTAGACCCTTGCAGACACACCTGTGACCACTGTAGACCCTTGCAGACACACCTGTGACTACTGTAGACCCTTGCAGACACACCTGTGACTACTGTAGACCCTTGCAGACACACCTGTGACTACTGCAGACCCTTGCAGACACAGCTCTGATTACTGCAGACCCTTGCAGACACACCTGTGACTAGTGTAGACCCTTGCAGACACACCTGTGACTACTGCAGACCCTTGCAGACACATCTGTGACTACTGTAGACCCTTGCAGACACACCTGTGATTGCTGGCAGACCCTTGCAGACACACCTGTGACTACTGTAGACCCTTGCAGACACACCTGTGACTACTGTAGACCCTTGCAGACACACCTGTGACTACTGTAGACCCTTGCAGACACACCTGTGACCACTGTAGACCCTTGCAGACACACCTGTGACTACTGTAGACCCTTGCAGACACACCTGTGACTACTGTAGACCCTTGCAGACACAGCTCTGATTACTGCAGACCCTTGCAGACACACCTGTGACTAGTGTAGACCCTTGCAGACACAGCTCTGATTACTGCAGACCCTTGCAGACACAGCTCTGATTACTGCAGACCCTTGCAGACACACCTGTGACTACTGTAGACCCTTGCAGACACACCTGTGACCACTGTAGACCCTTGCAGACACACCTGTGACTACTGTAGACCCTTGCAGACACACCTGTGACTACTGTAGACCCTTGCAGACACACCTGTGACTACTGCAGACCCTTGCAGACACACCTGTGACTACTGTAGACCCTTGCAGACACAGCTCTGATTACTGCAGACCCTTGCAGACACACCTGTGACTAGTGTAGACCCTTGCAGACACACCTGTGACTAGTGTAGACCCTTGCAGACACACCTGTGACTAGTGTAGACCCTTGCAGACACACCTGTGACTACTGTAGACCCTTGCAGACACACCTGTGACTACTGTAGACCCTTGCAGACACACCTGTGACTACTGCAGACCCTTGCAGACACACCTGTGACTAGTGTAGACCCTTGCAGACACACCTGTGACTATTGCAGACCCTTGCAGACACACCTGTGACTAGTGTAGACCCTTGCAGACACACCTGTGACTACTGTAGACCCTTGCAGACACAGCTCTGATTACTGTAGACCCTTGCAGACACACCTGTGAGTACTGTAGACCCTTGCAGACACAGCTCTGATTACTGCAGACCCTTGCAGACACACCTGTGACTAGTGTAGACCCTTGCAGACACACCTGTGACTACTGCAGACCCTTGCAGACACACCTGTGACTACTGCAGACCCTTGCAGACACACCTGTGACCAGTGTAGACCCTTGCAGACACACCTGTGACCACTGTAGACCCTTGCAGACACACCTGTGACCACTGTAGACCCTTGCAGACACACCTGTGACTACTGTAGACCCTTGCAGACACACCTGTGACTACTGTAGACCCTTGCAGACACACCTGTGACTACTGTAGACCTTTGCAGACACACCTGTGACTACTGTAGACCCTTGCAGACACACCTGTGACTACTGCAGACCCTTGCAGACACACCTGTGACTAGTGTAGACACTTGCAGACACACCTGTGACTACTGTAGACCCTTGCAGACACACCTGTGACTACTGTAGACCCTTGCAGACACACCTGTGACTACTGTAGAACCTTGCAGACCATCTCACTACTTCAACCCCGCTCTCTCTCCCCATCCACTGACTACTTCCGCAACTGGAGCTAACAGTGGAATAGAGTGTTAAAGAGGATTTTAGGTCAAGCCTTGGATCTCCAGGAGCTGATTATGAAAGCTTTTTTGGACGACGAGTGCTAGGCATCCCTCCACCCACCTCTGCATCCTCATCTCTGTGTGCCAGGCTTATCTTCTTCAGAGTGTCTTGCCGCCTAATGACTAAGACATGGGATGGGAGAGGCTGAGATGTTTCCTCTGGTCCCTTAGACTCAGGAAGCCTGAATGTAGACAAGTGGACATTCTTTAGATTATTCATCAGAGAAGCAGCCATCAAGAGGAAGGAATCCCACATCACAGAAAGGAATGGAAATGAGGATAGGAAAGGGTAGGAGTGGAAGGGAAAGGAAAACAAATGGAAGATAAAAGAACATGAAAAGAGTGAGAGAAAAGACAAGGGGAAGGGAGGAAGGTTGGGGAGGAAAAGCAACAAGAGGTGGAAACAGAAAGGGAAGCGAAATGGGTGGAAGGAAAGGGAAATGAAGAGATACAGGAGAAGGAAGAAGAAAGCGAGGGAAGGGAAGAATAGAAAAGCAAACCTGAGGTGTGTTCATGGGGTTGAACCGAGAAACAGACGGGCATCCACACACAAGATGCCTGAGCAAAAGCCCATGGCCTAGAAAGATGGCTGAGCCTCCCTCCTGCTTCCTAGAGCCTCCTAAGTCAGCATACATTGGACACATCTGTATCTGTTTCATGAGTGAACACTCTATAGAGGCACGGCCTCACATAAATTCTCTCAGAGGAAGAGACGGAGGAGTCTCAGAAGTCCTTTAAATGTCTTTGTAGCTACTTTATCTTCATCCCTTCTGGGTACCGACACCGGTGAATCTGGTTGGGACAAATGGATTAATAAAGCCGTGTTAGATGGTCAGCTATTAATCCTGCCACCTCTCCACAGCCGTTGCAGTTCCCTCTTAATACACACATGAATCAGTATAGGTTTCCCTGAATCTATGTGAGGTCTTGGCAAGCAATCCAGACCCATGGATTTCCAAGAATACTTCTCCCATATTAATCCCTCCAGACTTCCTTCTTCCTGCTAGGAACTGTGAAAACTCTCTGTCTTCAAAATACCTTCTAAAAACAGGGATTTAATATGACACCGGGCTTCTGCGTTTTCTCATTCATTTTGATTCATCTCCCTTGTAAATGCATGGATGTTCAAATAGCGTTTGAGTTTGCCCTTGAGATCTGTAAAGAACACGTGGACTTCTGGCACAGGTGCTGTGCTGAGTCCAGACTTCAAGTGCCCCTAACCTCCAAGTATGAAAGAATGACTGAAAACAAGTTATTGGAAGACTGGAAGCACAAATGATGGAGAAAGTCTTTCTGAACCAGAAAAGGAATAGTCACTCCAAGGGGCGGGGAGGGGGGTGTGTGCAGGTCTGGTTCTCCACTGGCTGCTGACTGACTCTGAAGATAGAAGAGCAAGATGCTGATGTTTTTGATGTTTTGTGGGAGCACAGGATAGCTAGTGGGGAGCACAGGATAGCTAGTGGGGAGCACAGGCTAGCTAGTGGGGAGCACAGGACAGTGGGGAGCACAGGCTAGCTAGTGGGGAGCACAGGACAGTGGGGAGCACAGGCTAGCTAGTGGGGAGCACAGGCTAGCTAGTCATCGAGTTCTCAGCCACCCGTCTCAATTTCCCAATGCCTAGTCTCCTGATGCATGTACAGCGGTGCTTAGCATTCTCTATGGATGCTGGGAATTTGAACTCAGATCCTCACACTTGAAGAACAAGAGGTCTTTCTCAGTGAGCCTTCTCCCCAGTCCTAACAACTACCTTGTGTACTGGCTGGTTTTGTGTGTCCACTTGACACAGCTGGAGTTATCACAGAGAAAAGAGCCTCCCTTGAGGAAATGCCTCCATGAGATTCAGCTGTAAGGCATTTTCTCAATTGGTGATCAAGGGTGGGAGGGCTCATTGTGGGTGATGCCATCCCTGGGCTGGTAGCTTTGGGTTCTATAAGAAAGCAAACTGAGCAAGACAGGGGAAGCAAGTCAGTAAGTAACATCCCTCCATGGCCTCTGCATCAGCTCCTGCCTCCAAGTTCCTGCCCTGTGTGAGTTCCAGTCCTGACTTCCTTTTGTGATGAACAGCAATGTGGAAGTGTAAGCTGAATAAACCCTTTCCTCCCCCATCTTGCTTCTTGGTCATGATGTTTTATGTAGGAATAGAAATCCTGACTAAGACACCCTGTAAATATTTTTTAAAAAAACAATGGAGAATTTCACTATACATTGTGCACAGATACAAGGTGAAGACATTTCCTAAAAACTAGGGCACAAGAATATTCTTGCCACTCTTACTCAATATGGTCTTTAAAATCTTAGACAGAGCAATAAGACAACAGAAAGAAATAAAGGATAGAAAAATTAAAAAGACAGTCTAATGCATATTACCAATGGGGGAAAAAAATCAATCATGAACACTATGGTTCTAATACTGTGGTATCTTAAAGACATCTGTGGGGCCAAGCATGAGGGAAGTGGGTCGAGGGGTGAATTGGGACAGAGGAGCTTCGGAGTGGACTCAGAAGTGCGTCTGACAGTAATGGAGAGTCTTTGTACATTTGTACAAATCCGTGATAACGTGCAACCAAAATGGTGCAGTGTCCATTGTGGATTTAGCCGGACAACGTGGCATTGTCACTGCTCCAAAGTGTTTGTGTCAGGTAATGGCGCTGGTGGGAAGTACACGGAGAGGATACGGAGCTCACGAATGGTGTCTGTGCCCTGTTCGCTGTGTTCCTGTGAGGATAAACCCATTCTGAAAGTAAATCCCACTGAAGACATAGATACACGAGCAAGTACACACCCACACTGCAGTTGCACTGACCTAACCACTGAGCCTTAAAAACTGAAAAGCTGATGATATAAGCAACAAGGAAAATGAGGGAGAATACTCCAGTACTTCAGGGTGATCGTATTTAATAAGGATAAAGAAACTCTAAGCCCATCCAGGGAAGGTGACAGTTCTCTACTCAATAGATGGTTCTTGTCACTGAAAGTCCATCAATGCTGATGACAGTGTAAAACATTCCTGTGTAAAATAAGTGTGAAAAGAAACATACCATAATACTCATAAGACTGTTTCTTATGTTTCTTACAAAAGCAGAATGTTCAAGAATTTTTAAATTTGCTATATAAAGAAAAATGTGAAAGTCACTCTATAGCCTATGCTGTGTTGACCTTTTTTTTTTTCTTTGCAAAGACATGAGACACTTCACAGCAAGTATTCATAATTAACTGGAAACTTGCAGCCTCATGAGGCTACAGCATTATTCATTCTGCTGTGTCCTTATTTCTACATGTCAGGTTATAAAGAAACTATAAAGCGCTATCTAACTGAGACTCATCTTAAATTACCCAAAAGGTACTTCTCAGAGCATGACTGAGGGTCATCAGAGACAGAGATGATACTGCTGCCAAAAACTAACACCAAGATGGAGAACACAGAACCGAGGAATGTTTATGTCCGGGTCAAGTTCAAACCCAGCTTCTGGGGTGTATATGTGTGTGTCAGAGAAATTCCATTATTCATGGAGTAAGCTCATTTATTATAATCAGCATTAGTCAACATACTAAGTGAATCGATTTAAATATAATGGTGAGAAATGAAAACAAAATCAGTGACTCAGCCAGTTCTGGGGGCAGCTGTAGCCTCTGCGATGTACAGCAAGCCAGTGTGCGGTTTCCCGACCCCAGAGCCGCATGCCCTGGGCTGGGATGCACCACAGCCATTCTGGCTTGTGCAGTCGACACTGCTCATGTTCCTCCACAGCTATGATCTCGGTGCCCAGCTGTGCAGGGTACGTCAGCTGCTGTGGACACGGCACAGGCTGAAGAGCTATGTGCTGTAGCCCTTCCAAATAGGCTTTCTGGACCTGGAAGCCATACTGGTTGAGAAACTGGTTGAGTGGAAAGTCTGCCAACCATGTGCAGCACTCTCTGAGGATATTGCTTTCTGTGAGGGTCCATACCTGCATAGCAAAGCAAGACCAACCCAATGAGTTTGCCGCAGCTAATGGTCTGAAGTTTCATCAAGGTGAGATCCCAACCCAGTAGAGCTACATCTCTAGGGGAATCTGGAACGCGTCCCTGACTGTTGGTAACACTCCCCTCTACATTACCCAGGAGTCTGGGTGATCCGTGTGGAACTTACACTAGCCTTGCCAGGATGTCACCAGAGGAAGCCAAACGAACTACTGAAACTTTTCTATGCAAATTGTCAGAAAGGAGACAAGCATTGTGACTCGGTAGAAGAGACAGCAAACCAACTCTGCATGTGTCTGCTTCACAGAGCATAACTTCATGATGTGGAAACAGAACTGTTAGAACTGAAGAAAGAGACAGACCCAGAGTCTGCCTGGAGACTTCTACAGCACACTCTTCACACTTCAAGGAATGGACCAAGGATATGGATTCTGCCAACTCTACTGTCTAGAGTGCGAGAGACATTGGAGAACATTCAGTAACAGCAGTGTGATGATTTGTATATGCTTGGTCCAGGGAGTGGCACTATTAGGAGGTACGGCCCTGTTAAAGTAGGTGTGGCCTTGTTGGAGTAAGTGTGTCACTGTGGGTGTGGTCTTGAAGACCCTCATCCTAGTTGCCTGGAAGTCCATATTCTGCTAGCAGCCTTCAGATGAAGATGTAGAACTCTCAACTCCTCCTGCCCCATGCCTGCCTGGATGCTGCCATGTTACTACCCTAATGTTAATGGACTAAACCTCTGAACCTGTAAGCCAGCCTCAATTAAATATTGTCATTTATAAGACTTGCCTTGGTCATGGTGTCTTCTCACAACAATAAAACCCTAACTAAGCAGAAAACACATCTGGCATTTATAATCATTGTTATTAAATTTATATATGCAAAGCAATGGGTTTTTCATTAAGACATTTTCATTAATGTCTATTACTGTGTTTTGCTCAAGTCCATCTTGCCATACCTCTTCTCATCTCCCCTCTCCCTCTTTTTATTCCCCTCCATCCCAGGAAACAGCTCCCTTCTGTACATTTGTCTGGATGATAAATAGACAGACATATGCATATGTACATAAAAACACACAAGCAGATAAAATGGAAATAGAGATCCATATTTCATGCGTGAACAAACATGGCCATCTGCTTTCTGGCTTATTTCACGTCACACAGTGATCCCCAGTTCCAGCCATTTTCTTGCAGACAACATCATTTCTCTTATTTACAAGTGAATAAAATTCCGTTGTATATCCATACATTTACCTCACTGTTTGTTGTTTGTAATCTCAGCTGGCTGTACAGCTTGACACCTTGACTATCATGAATAGTGTTGCAATAAACATGGACATTCAGGTGTCCCTGTGACATACTTAGATATGACTGAGATTCCTTCAGTACATACCCAGGAGTAGAATGTCTCGAGTGTAGTTCTCTTTCTAGATTAAGAAACTGCTCTAAGTCATATAGTGGTTATACTATTTACATTCTCAGCATCATTACATAAGGGCTCAGAATACAAGTTATTTTCAAACACCCAGGATACATATACCATACACAGGTCCTTTAAACAAATCCCCTAAAAGAATTAAATCTATGCTGGGCTTGCTGGCACCCCAGCACTTGGGAGGCTGAGGCAGGGATAGTACAAGTTTGAGGCCAGCCTGTACTAAATTTTTTACTAAAATTTTCTGTTCCTTCTCAAGACGAAAGAAAAGAAAACAGGAGATAACTTGAACATCAGCATCCACTGCTCTGTGTCCTGACTGGATGCAATGTGACCAGCCATCCCACTGCCCTGTCATCAAACCACAAAGTGTGAGCCAAAATAAATACCCCTTCATTGCTCGTTATGAAGTATTTTGTCACAGCTATGAAAAAGAGAAGTAACTAATACCAAAAGCCAGTGCCTAGGAACGACACTGATGCTGTAGACTTCTGAAACTGGTGTGCGGGAAGAATGTGGAAAAGTCTGAAATCTATGGGCTCAGAGATCCCTAGACTGATGTGTTCTTGGCTTACTGGGTCACTGTGGCATCAGTGTGGAAGACTGCAGTGCTGGCAAAAGAACAATGACTTCTCTATTCACAAAGTCTCAGAAGCAGTGAGAGTTGGAGGCTGTCCATGCTGCATTCTGACAATCCAGCTTCATTCTCCCTATGTCCTGGGAACTTTCATGAGGCTTAATTCAAAAGTAACGGTCTAAATTGTTTAGAGAGGGGGATTCCAGGGAAGGATGCTAATTCCGGCTGTTGCTGATTACTACTCCTGTTCACGTTTCTAGCAAGAGAGCAGCAAGCGCCTCTGGAAACTTCATTTTTAAAATGTAATCTCATGTAGGAGGAGGCCGGACTGAGAGCTATGACTGTCCTCTGCTTAAAAACAATGACCTGGGAAAACATTTCTCCAGGTTCAGCCACGGAAACATACAGAAACATCTACATCTGTGCTGGAAGGGAACCCAGCTATATCCGGAGCTTGTAGCAGAATTTGACAGCACCATACATATTTCTTTTGCAATATGCAGAATGCAAACATTACAGGATCCTTGAGGCTTTTGTCAAGGTTTCAAAAGGCCACTGAGGCTATGCAGTCTGTGGCAGGGTCCAGCTCCCGGTAAGGATAAGCTGAAAACCCATTAATTGCATGAAGCTGTGGAGGTGACATCTGAATAGCAGTGGAGACTCCATGGTATTGGAGATGCCAGTACAGTGGGATGTCTTCCAGGAAGAGCTTCAGATGCAGAGCAAAGCCAGCCCAAGATAGAGACATACGAGCTGTAGGAGGCAGAATAAGAAAGGGCTCACAATAAAAGATCCAAGGGAGTCCCAGAAGAGACTTTAGGAAAACTTGAAACTAGGCGTGGTGGTGCATGTCCTTAATTCCACACTCAGGAGGCAGAGGCAGGTAGATCTCTGTGAATTTGAGGCCAGGCTACTCTGCATAGTAAGTTCCAGGACAGCCAATGAGACTTCGTAAAAAAAAAAAAAAAAAAATCTCGAGCCTATTGGCACCAGAGGTAGAATATCTATATTGCTTCTTGTCAAGTATTTGGCCAGAGCAGAAAGAGATAATGAATACAGGGGCCTTTGGGTGATGGGATAGTTTGTCTTCCCTGTGGTGGTAGTCACAGGAATCTACTCATGTATGATGATACAGTGCTATCCATGCACTGTGTCCCAGGATGAAGTTAGCGGTCTTGATATTGTTCAAGAGCAATCAAAGATTTAAGTCTTAGGGGGAATGATAGACAGCCTGCAGATTCTCACACAGTAACTTTCTGTGTGCATTTACTGTCAAATAAAAAGTTAAACCCAACCACGGGAGCTCACACCTGAAATCTCAACACTTGGGAAGCTGAGGCAAAAGCAAACTGGGAGCCAGCAAACTGGGGCTACATATTAAGTTATAGGCCGGCCTGGGCTACAGGGTGGGACCTTGTCTAAGAGCAACAATGATTTAAGTCAGAAAACTTAATTTGAATAACCTTCAGCTGCTAACTTAGACAAACAGCAGTACACTCATTCTATGAAATATTGCTCAGAAATAAAGTACTAAGTCAGAAGGGATTCCCATCAGTGGGAGTGGCATAGATGCTGAGTTACCATGTCCTGGACTCTGGTCCCTGACACAGCATGGAAGGCATCTATTGGCAAAGCATAGTCACAATGTTGAGAAATGAAGGAGGCTCCTACTAATGAATTGATCAATGAATAACAATCACTGTTCTAACCGCCTTCTGCGTACTTTCAAGCCTCCTGACTCCTCTGGGGAGGAAGCCCTAAACAGATGAGACGTGATCAGTTTGGAAAAGTGACTAACTTGGACAAGGTCACGTGGCCAGTAAGCAGCATACACAGAAGTGCATGCAAGCAATCCCCACGGTCTGCAGGGAGCTGCCCACAGACCAGCCTCTTTCTTTATTCTGAAAGTGCCCCTTGGTTGCACCAGAATCCCACTGTGATAATCCTGCTCTAAATTTTTAACTCTTTTCTTGGCAAACAAATAAATATCCTCCAGAAAAATATAGGCTAACAGGACCTGAGGTGCCTCTTGCTTTGCAGGAGTTTCTTACGTACGGTTAAAACAGAAAGAAAATGGGGACAAAGGGAAGAAAGGAGGAAGGGGGACAAGAAAGAAGGAACAAAGAAAGGAAGAAGGGGGAGAGAAGGGAAGAAGGGAGAGGAAGGAGGAAAAGCAAGACACAGAGGAGGGGGCAGAGAAGGGTCAAAGAAAGGGAGATAAAGATCGTTTATTTCAGAAATGCTAGCTTCCCATTAAAGCCTGCCCCACTCACGTCCATAAAAATATGCCATTGTGTCAAGAACCCAGTCAACAGGTCAGCATTTTGGTTGGGGGTGTGAGGGAAACCCCTATGGTTAACTCCTTTATCATTTGCTGCAAGTGCCATTTTAGCAGGTCCCAGCGAGCAGGGTGGTCTTAAGTGGGACCTGTTTTCATGTACCACAGTCTAGAAGCTCAGTGAGGAAAGTCCATGGTTAAAGATGGGTTAAGGCCACATGGCTAGGCACACCCCTCCACAGAGATGTCAACCCATGGAGTGACTCTATGTCAGAACCCAGGTGTGAAAATTCCTGGAAGAGACCTCGCTGAACTCAGAGAAACCCTCGATACAATCTAGTATCTTTTTCGCGCTGCTAGGCCTTCTGCTCTCACAGAGATGTGGTGTTTTATATTACATGGAAATGGTGCAGACGCAACAGGGCACTGACATGCTCTAGAAACTTCATGGGGTAGAATAAAAAAAAAAATAGGCTGACTTTAATACTACCAAGATTACATTCTCAGGTTCACAGGAGGAATCTGAGTCCAGACCTTTGTTTCACAAGTGAAAAACCACAGGAGGGGACCTCATTCTTCACAAAAGTTAGTTGTTAGATGTGACCTATTTGAATAAAACACTGCACAGGGTTTTTTTGCACATGAGTACGCAGACGCATAGAGGTCACAGAACAACCTTCAAATTTTCATCCTCCCTTGCCTCGTCACTGCATCTGAGACAGAGTGTAGAGTGTAAGCCGCCTCATGAGTTTCTAAAGATCCTCCTGTCTCCACTCCCACCTCACCAGAGGAGCAGCTGACATTACTGATGTGTTCTACACACCCAGCTCTCCCAGGGTTCTGAGGATGTGGGGATTTGAACCAAGGTCACTGGGCTTGCTAGGCAAGCAGTTTGGCTCAGCAGACCACCTTCCCGTTCTAAGATTTATTTTCATGATTTTATGCTTTCTACTTTCCATCTTTATTCTGTGTCTTCTAATTTTAGTTTTAATTAAACATTACATCTTCTTCCCCCTTCCCTTTCCTCCTTGTTACCCCTCCCGTATTTTCCCCTTCTGACCCCTCAAAATCATGGCCTCTTTTTATCTGTTGCTGTTACATGCACATATGCACTCCTACAGATGTAAATGCAGCGTATTTTGTCCATTTGGTATTGCTTATAGGCATGTGATCTCAGAGCTGACACTGGGTACTGAATAACTGGGAGCTTGCTCGTTCCTGAGAAGGGCTTCCTCCCACCCCTCACGCTCCTTAGTTACCAGTTTATGTGGGGTTGGGGATGAGGTCTCTTGAAATTGCCCTCTTGTTTTCTATTCTTATCCTCCTTCTGACACAAAAAGCACTCTTCTGCTTTTGTTGTTATTTATTTATTTATTATTTGTTGTTGTTTTTTATTTATGAGTGTTCTATCTGCATGTACACCTGCATGCCAGAAGAGGGCAGCAGATTACTCTATAGATGGTTGTGAGCCACCATGCAGTTGCTGGGAATTGAACTCAGGACCTCTGGAAGAACAGACAGTGCTCTTAAGGCCTCAGCCATCTCTCCAGCCCCTCTTCTACTTCTTATTTTAAATGTGTGTCATTTTTTATTGTTTTTGTATCTACATAACTGAAGCCATACTTTTCTTGTCCCCCACACAGACGGCCAAGCCCACCAAAGTCACTTTCTCCTTTATAATGGGAAGTTTGAAGACCACACATCTCTGCCAGGTGTCTTGCTCACTACCCTGGTTAGCACTGCTCTATACAGCTGCAAGTGTGAGGGTATGCAGGTGTGAGGGTGTGCAGGTGTGAGGGCGTGCAGGTGTGAGGGCGTGCAGGTGTGAGGGTGTGCAGGTATGAGGGCGTGCAGGTGTGAGGGTGTGCAGGTGTGAGGGTATGCAGGTGTGAGGGTGTGCAGGTGTGAGGGCGTGCAGGTGTGAGGGTGTGCAGGTGTGAGGGCGTGCAGGTGTGAGGGCGTGCAGGTGTGAGGGCGTGCAGGAGCTAGGGCGTGCAGGTGCTAGGGAGTGCAGATGCTAGGGTACATAGGTGTGAGGGTGTGCATGACTCCTTGAACTCGGTGCTTATCTAGGCAATGGTACCATTCACTGAGAATCTTCTCGTGTGTGTCTCCCTCTTTTCCTTTAATGTGGTTACTTTCATCTTGGTTTATTTCCATTCTTACTAACATGGTTCTTCTAAACTATTTTTTGTAATTGACTCATGGAAATATACTGTATGAGTTTTCATATGCCCAAAATACTTTAGACAGTATTGTCCCGGTAATTTAAATGACAACTTGGTTCTTTTCATTCAACGTGGGAATCTTTTATTCCATTTTTTTTTATGCATCCATCCACACTACTGTCATTTTGAGAACAACTCTGCTTTTTTTATGTTTTTATAGAAGATATGGTTATCCTTCTGTCTTGATGCTAATTTCCACAGCAATATGCATAAGGATGTGTGGGCTGGGTTTATTGTCCCTTCTTGCATTGGATTCTCTGTGACGTTATTGGTTGTTGTCTGTCACTCGGCTTCTTGAGAATCCTGGGCTATTGTGACTTCCAGCATTCTGCTTCCTTCTCTTTTCTTCCAGGATAGAATCTTTCATACATGCTGCTCACACCTCTCTCCTGGCCCTGGCATTGGCTCCCGCTCACCCAGCCCAATGCCAGGACTTCATTTGACCACGACTACAGAATCAGTTCATTGTGTGTGTGCTCTACTTTTGTTTTACTACTTTTATTATAAAATATTCCCATTTTCATCCTCTTTGCGAGCACCTAATTGTGTTTGGTTTGCCAGCCTTCCGTCTCATCTCCATGAGCATTTCTGTCATGTTTGTTTTAAATGTTCACTCCCCGGGGTGGAAGCATGTCACAGACTGGCCAAACACTTTGGCTTTTATGCAGAAGCTTGGGTGGTAGCAGCCATATCTGAGCATCCCTCGTGACAGGAAACAGTTTATATATCTGACCCACAAAGCCCCAAATGGTTCTGGTCCCTAGCACTATTCTCCCCTCAGACATGAATACTGGCAATCTCCCTTGCCAAGTCTCAGGATGATCTTGTAAAGCAAAACAGAAGTACACAAGAAACAGATACACACAGGTCTGTTCCCCTCCATCTCCACTTACTGTGATGGCTCCTCACCCTGGGTCCCCGCTTGATCATTACTTTCTCCCTTCAGCTAGCATGATTACTTTCCTACCCCACCACCATAAAAATAGCTAGCATGCCTTCTGGGCAGTACAAGGAAATCAGTGCAGACCTGTGGGCAAGCGGTTTGGTTACCAACCTATACAGACTACCTACTAAGTCTGCAAGTTAAAAGTAGACTATCCCCTAGGTAGTATTACAGCTCCAGCCTCACCCTCGCCCAGTCTTGTAGGGAAGAGAAGGGGCTTAGTCTCACCTGAAAGAATGTAATCTATTGTCCCTAGCACGATCTCTTCCTCATACGGAGAACAAACACTTTGTCTTCTCGGGTTTCTGATACATTTTATTTCATTTTCTCAGCTGAGCTTAGTGTTCTTGCAGCCTCTTTTGTCTCTTTTATTCTTTGGCGGCTAAAATGTATATCTGAAAGGAAGTCAGTGACTAATGGTTTGTTACCAGTCTCTATCCACAGTTAACATAAATAAAGAAACCCCGGAACACTGAGTAAATATTGATTTTCATGGCCAAAAAATAACCTTATGTGGCTGGTAAATATAATACCCACAGAGTTAATCTGGGAGACAAATGAGTTGGTTTGTTTAAGCATTAACACATCCATTTACTAAACACTGGTGATGTGCCTTGGCAACCAGAGTGTGAGGGCAGCCACAATGGAATTTCTGAGAGTGGATGCCTCTGTATTTGCTTCCCAGGCATCATCAGAGTGAGGTGCCGGGTGGAGTGGTATCACCGAAAGAGTATGAATGTAAAGATTACAGCAGTGGGTTTCATCATTTTCATAATTCTACCATCAACGTGTTTTCTTTCTCTCTTCAAATTTTTTTTTAAAAAATACTTCTTTTGAAAGTAATATATATAACATCCTCCTCCTCTCTCTCTCATTTTCTTCCACCAACCTGACCCATGCATGGCCCCAAGTCCAAGTGTATGTGATGTGTTTATTAAAAGATAAAGAGATATAGAATATGTTCTATGGGTGTGTGGTGAAGTGTGGGGGAAGGGGATGTCTCAGCGGGCCCATGCTGAAGCATCTCTTCCCCTGATGCTTACCACATGATGATGATACCAGCCACAAGATGGTATAGTATAGAATAGAGTTTATTCAGGACCTGGGGAGGGAAATTAAGAGGCTAGTAGAGGCAGAGAGAGAGAGAGAGAGAGAGAGAGAGAGAGAGAGAGAGAGAGAGAGAGAGGAGAAGTAGAGGCCAACCATGAGCACAGGGGGGGGAGGGGAGGGGAAAGAGGCAATGGGACAGAGAGGAAGCAAGAAGGCAAGAGAGCAGGAGATCAAGAGAGAGAGGAGGGGGCAAGCAGCACCTTCTATAATGGGCCAGGCCTACATGGCTGTTGCCAGGTAACTGCGAGGTGGAGCATACCTGGCTGTTGCCAAGTAACTGTGGGGGTGGGGTTTAGACAGAATGCTAAGTGTGTGTATGAGGTAGAGAGGGGATGTTCCTAAGCACATCCTGCTCGGTTCATACAATGTTATTTACGTATGTGAATATGACGTCAGAGCCCATCTGATGTATGTACAACACCAGTGCACCTAAGGCTCAGGGATCATTCATGGTGAGAGAGTGGACAGAAAGGTGGGAAGAGCCAGAGGAACAAGAAGTTTGCTGTAAAATTATGTCTCCTGGAAATGTCTGAGAAGACATACCCATGAATTCTCATCATCATGGCGGCCTAAAGAGGCCCTGAGCTGAAAGGAACCAATAGACCTGCTGAGGTGAAAGGTAGAAATCTCCTGGGGCCTCAACCCTTCACTAAGAGTTTCAGGCAGTCAAATCTTATAAAATGAGGGGGAAGTGGGCACAAACCTTCAATCCCATCGCTCAGGGGGCCAGGGCAGGATGATCTCTGTGAGTATGAAGCCAGCAAGGTCTGTCTACACAGTGAGAGCATGTCTCCAAAATATAATACAATGTAGAGAAAAAAAATATGAGTTGATAGCGCAGAAACACCCAGCCCTTGCTGAGGGTCATACCAAGCCTAGGGATGTTCCATCTGCTTTCTCTCTGCAAAGTCTGCTTGCTACTCTCATGGGTTTCTGGGCTTCTCTGAGAAGCAGGGTGGAGAATGTGTTAACCACTTCTTATGCTACTGCTGTTGCAAGTGTTTATGGAGTGAACACAATAATAGTGACAATAATGGAACACTCCTTTCATTGCTGCAGAGTCGTGGCAGCAAGCTGTGGTGGTCGTGGCAGTGAGCACAATGGCAGAAGCAGCGTTCTGCAGTCTTTCCCCCTGAGCTATTACGTCAGTGTTTTCCCACCCTTGGATTTCAAAATCGCCTTTCTCACTGCATTCTATGGTCTCTCAAACCCACACCATGTCTCACTCTCTACTCCCTTATTTTGGTTGATGTTTTGATTTTACCGTTTCAGCAGAATTACATGGATCACTTCCTGGTATTATTTTTCTCTGTTTTCTTAGCTTAATCCCTGAGTCAGTTTTTGTTCAAAACACTCCATTTTCTTTTATAAAGACTTGTTTACTCTGCTAGAGGAACGGACAGAGAAATGGGTTCGTTGGCAATTCATCAGAACAATCCGTTAGTTAGCTTTAACGTTTGACAAATTAATGAAAGCACATAGCTACACCCCCAATCCAGAAGCTGTGACCACAGGCCAAGAAGACGAGGGGCTGCTAATGTTTCTCACCCTCCGGAAGGCATGGGCTCTGAAGGACACCACCATGGTTCAGGATCCATCTCTGCTGACATTAGTTCTGTCACTTCCGGAAATGAGTGACCCTTGGAGTATCAGCTTCCATAACAGATGAGGGCAACACAATCCCCATCCTTGGGTCATTTCCAAGATTGCATTACTCACTAAGTAGCATCAGAACTGATGATATTAACCTGACAAGGACTGCATGTTGGCAATCATCTTGGTTATCACTGTATTATTAAACATCAAGTATTTCTGCAGGAGAGATTTGGGGATTGGGGCCTTTCAGAAATTTAAAACCGCATCACAAAAATTCCTACTCTGACCTATTAGCATGAAATGGCAAGAAAATTACATGTCATCATTAATCAGGGGTTATTACAGAACTTGTTCTTTTGGGGTAGAAGGAAATCTCTGTCACAGTAGCAATGAAGAAATGTCAGCTCATCCTTGTATTGCACTGTCTGTCTACAGCAGGATTCTTTTTCCAGAAAAAAAAAAAAGAAGAAGAAGAAAGCAGTGAGGGTGAGTAGAAGTCCTAACACAAGACAGGTCCTGGTGAAGCAGACATGTGGCACCTGAGTGGCCACCTTGACCCTGGTGATCCCTCCTGGCTATCTAAGCACAGATCTTAACCTGAAACACCAGGCCACTTTCTGGCTCCTAAACCTTCCATTGCTGCTGTTCCTGGGAGGCCACTTGTAATCTGTATTACTCAGTAAAACCTGCTTGTCTCCATTGTCCATCTGTCTGTCCTCCTGTAGAGGCACAGCTCAACGGCCTCAGTCACAGTGTGCCGTGTGGTACCTGGTGTCTCCAGCTCTCACCTCAGCCCCATGGTGTCTCCCAGCTTATTCCTTATATGGTGATGACCATCACCTTCACCACAGAGAACACTGTTGTTAACACAGGGTCTCGTGTAAGCCATACCAGCTTTAACCTTGATAAGTAGCTAAGCATGACTTTGAACCCTTGATGCTCCTGGCACTAGACCCGATAGGTGCACCAATCATAGCTATGGACCACCATACTCAGTTTATGGCAATGGTGTGGATAAAACGCAGGAATTTATGTACGTGGTAGGCAAGCACTCTGCCAACTACATGATGTCTCCTGTCACTCTAAAAACGCCTTTCAAAGTGGATGGTATTTAAACTCCAGAGTTTGGCATTATATGTGGCAAATAAGAGACGCTTAATAAATATTTACATATTTATTTATTTAACGAATTAAGCCAAGAGACTCTTAAGTGAAGCAATAGCAAGCTCGTCTTTTCCTGAGCTCTGTACCTTCAAACAAACATTTTCACTCGTCCCACGAAAGTCATCACCTGCTCAGTCATGTCAGCATGCTTCAGCTTCTAACATGAGTCTTTTTTAATATTTGTTTTCATTACATTTATTTGTATGTACGTATATAGGTATGTATGTGCATGCCTGTGTGAAAGAGTATTGTGTATGTGCAACTCCCTGACGAGGCCAGAAAAGGGTGCCAGATCCCTTAATGCTAGAGTTGCAGCCAGTTGTCAGGCACCCAGTGTGAGTGCTGGGACCCAGTCAGGGGTCCTCTAAAAGAGGAGCAACATTCTTAATGACTGAGCCATCTCTCTATACCCTCTAACACAAATCTTAAAAACCAGACAATGTTTCCGTACTCTGGTCATTGCCTGCTCTGAGAACAGCATGTGTTGCAGTGGAATCGGATACTTTCCAGAAGAAGACCGTGTGGTAGAGCCTGCCCCCTCAGAGCCTTCTCAGAGCCACAAGTTTCATATAACTAACCAGGTCTTTGACTTCAAAAGAGAGTTCGAAGATAATTCTAGACACTGGTTAGTCCCCAACAAGGTGTCTGTCACAGTCACGATGGACAACATGAACTTGCTGAGGAGACAGTGGTGATCACATCTGTTGTTGCTTTGACAGAAGGATGCGAGGGTGGCACAGTGCATGGTCCATGTGTCACAAGTAGCCAAAGCACCTATCCTAACTGATGATACTGTCTACAATGAGCAAGTGAAAAGTTTACTTTGGGCTTATAAGGTTGAGCAACCAACAAGTGCCCGGTGCCATACCTTCTCTCCGCCAATCTCACACATCATGTCTTTCCCATTGTATATCAATTTAATAAGCCCGTTCTCCTGAGAGCAGATGATTCTATGTTCAGCGTGATGTGGTAGCTCATTCTGGAAGCTCACAGAAAGACTTTCTAATCTGAGTTATGCCTTTGAGTGAAGGAAGCTGGAAAATTTGATCAGAGCAAAGTGACCAACCAAAAAATACCATAGGCAGGCACAAAAGATAACCCTCCCTCTCAAAAGATAACCCTCCTTGGGCAAAATAATAGTAAGGATGCCTGAAAGAGAATGGTACTGTTAACCATCTACCCAGAAAAATGCACATATGATTTAAATGAGATTTTCTCATCTGAGCTGACACTGCTCCAGCCAAAGACCATCTAACAAAACCCTAATACCAGGTATGTGAAGCCCTCTATTGAGTTGCTGCCAAAACTGTCTGAGAGACTCACAAGACATATAGCCTATTCCCATTGCCCTTGGTTTTCTCCTGGAATTTTAAGGTAATTTTCTATTGCTGAAGACACCATGCGCTTCAGATGCAGGGCCCCTGAGCTAGAATGGACCTGAATGCCTCTTCTCTGAGGACTAAAATGCTTCCAGAGGAGGGAAGCAACCAACAATCCTACCCAGCTCTAGTGCCTATAAGCCACAGTAACCACAGCATGGCACAGTAACCTTACAGTGCAATAAAGCTATGCATACCTTGTTGGCAAATAATAGCTCTCTAACTGGATTTAAGACCTGCTTAACAAGAGGGAAACACTGCTTAATTAGAAGCTTACTCAACTACCCAGGGTTCGAGGAGTCAAGCATGGTCTTGGTGGAGAACTTACAACTGCCACTTCAGTAACCAGCATAATCCCTAATTACTTTTTAAATATTTATCTCTAAACCCACACATAAATGACATTCTCACCCCTCCTCGAGGAAATTTCTCTTTCCAACAGAGCGAGAAGTTTACAAAAAAAAAAAAAAAAAAATTAATTAAAATACAGACTTGTGGAACCTAGTCCCAATGGATATATCTACAAAACACTTCTGCACCTAAGGCTTGGGGAACATTGTGGAAGAGGGGTCAGAAAACTTAAAGATCCAGAGGACCAGGAGTTTGCTGTGAGACTTCCTCCTAGGAACGTCGGAAGCCATGCCCATGAAGTCTCACCACGGCTGTCTGAACATGAGCTGAACAAGGACAACAGACATGCCAAAGTGGACAGGAAAAGATCATAGAGCTTCAACCCCACACAGAGAACTGCAAACAACCAAGGAACCTGTGAATGGGAGAAGCAGTCTCCTCAGGGAAGAACACAGTTCTCCAGTACCAATAGGTCAACCCTCAAGCCATACATGCAAGTAACATTACACAGACTGAGCAGCTTATATTTATGTATTTATGGATGTGTGTGTATGTGTAGTACATGTGTGTAGGTGTGTTTCTCAGTACAAGTGTATGTGGAGGCCATGGGCTTATTTCAGGATGTCTTTCACTTACTTTTTAATTATATTCATATTATTTGGGGGTTTGGGAGGAGGGTTAACTTCATTTTTCGAGAGTATAATTACAGCATTTGCCTTTTCCCTTTCCTCGCTCCAAATCCTCCTATATATTCTTAGTTCTCTTTCAAATTTGTAGCCTCTTTTTTTATTGATTGCTGTTACACACACACACACACACACACACGCACACACACACGCACACACACATTCATAAATACATAAATATAAACTTCTCAGTCTGTGTCTTAGTCAGGTTTGTATTCCTGCACAGAACATCATGACTAAGAAGCAAGTTGGGGAGGAAAGGGTCACTTACTGTACTGGCTGGTTTTGTGTGTCCACTTGACACAAGCTAGTCAAGTTAACACAGAGAAAGGAGCCTCCCTTGAGGAAATGCCTCCATGAGATCCAGTTCTAAGGCATTTTTTCAATTAGTGGTCAAGGAGGAAAGCCCATTGTGGGTGGTGCCATCACTGGGCTGGTAGTCCTGGGTTCTGTAAGAAAGCAAGCTGAGCAAGCCAGGGGAGCAATCCAGTAAGCAGCATCCCTCCATTGTAGCGGGATATTTTCCCCACTACATTTGCAATAAGGCTCAGTGATCGGGCTGTATGAAAGGTAGGCAGAGTGAGGAGTTGGGAGGAAGAGGAGAGGAAGGGGAGGAGACAGGAAAGGGAGGAGGCTAGCAGTGATGAAAAACCACGAATGGTTCGAGAGCAGTCCTGGTTAACAGCTTAAAAAAAGGTTAAATTTTGGGTAACAATTCTAATTGTGTGGGCATCTTGTTATTTGAGCATTTCCAAATACATAAATTCCTTGGTTAATTATTAAGCTTTAAGAGTCTCATTTCTACCAGGTATCATGAGGATGGTGGGTATTGTCTGGGGTTCAGCCGAGCTTTTTGGAGACAGTCTGGGGAATTGGCAGGACCATCCCCCATGCTGGCATCTCGTGGGTGCCAGGGCCAGTGTTTCTAGATAGCTGGAGCCCTGGTCACAGCCAAGGGGCAGTGGGAACATGGCACCTGCCCAGGAACAAGCCGGACCTGGCACCATTTTCTAAATGTTACCTGTTACAAGTGGCTCCCAACATGCATCAGCTCCTGCCTCCAAGTTCCTGCCCTGTGTGAGTTCCAGTTTTGATGTCCTTTGGTGATGAACAGCAATGTGGAAGTGTAAGCTGAATAAACCCTTTTCTCCCCAATTTGCTTCTTGGTCATGATGTTTTGTGCAGGAATAGAAACCCTAAGTAAGACAGAGACCAAACAGTTTATATTTATGTAATTATGAATATATGTGTATGTGCATGTAACAGCAGTCAATTAAAAAAAAAAAAAAAAAGGCCATGAATTTGAAAGGGAGCTAAGAGGGATATGTAAGAGGGTTTAGAAAAAAAGAAGTTAACCGTCCTCCCAAACCCCAAAATAATGCGAATATAAAAAAGGCAGGATTGAAGCAGCATGTGAAACAGCATAGAATGATCTCACAGGAACCCATGAAACTGTCCTTCTGCAAGAAGTACACTTTCTGCATGATGAAGAGGGCTGATGGGTACACAGTCCATCCTCCTTATCACTTGGTATCAACTACCTCATGCGGTAGCAAGCTCCCAGTGTGTATATTAGAGGAGTCATCATTTCCCTCGGGGGACGGCATGGGAAAGATGGTTCTAAGGTGGGCCTCGTACAAGTCACTTCCACCATGTTGCTCAAAGCATTCTTCTGCCTTGCCTTGCACATATAAGGATGATATCTTCCAGTGATGTCAAAGGTCAAATGGCCCCCTTGGAGGATGATAACTCCAGAGCCAAGATGAGAACCCACGTGCAGCTGGATTCACAGAAACCTGATTCAAAGGACCGATGGTCACAATTGCTTCAGTTTTGATCTCTCGGCACCAAGGGAGAGCAAACATAGCAAAGCCAACTATGAGGAACCTGGACGACAAGAGAGGACTGAAACCTCCTCGACGTGGCAGAATGCACACTGCTCCTCCGGCATGAAGCAGAGTTCACACCTCATAGTGTGTGAGCTGGTGATGGGCTCAACGCTCCACTTAAGGACAGGAGGCATGCATCATTACATCACACCGGAGACATCCACAAATGAAATGACTCGTTGCACTGGAAGAGGCAGACACGCCAAAGTGACACTGCAGCAAGAAAAATGCACTTCCTGTTGAAGAGCAGCGTGGAAGCAGAGGTGGTTAATCGGGAAGAAAAAATTACTCTTTTGTTCTCCCTTCCTCCTCCTCCTCCTCCTCCTCCTCCTCCTCCTCCTCCTCCTCCTCCGTCTCTCTCTCTCTCTCTCTCTCTCTCTCTCTCTCTCTCTCTCTCTCTCTCCAGGAACATCCAACCAAGTGTCTCCACTTAAAGCAGTCTCCTACAGTCTCCTATAAGAGAAGAAACTGTGCAGTTTGGAAATGGTCTTAAGTGAGGATTCCCAACAGGAGCAAAGATGTGACAGGGAATTGCATGAAGTTCGCTGAGCATCTGTGCTGTCTGTTCTCCACCAAGCACCATGCTGTTCTCAGAATGATGAGCTGCCTCCATCCCACTCTTTACAGCAAAATGGAGAGGAGTCCGTGGCTCCCTTGTGGTCCTCTCAGCTGGGCAGACTGACTAGTCTCAGATATCCAGGGAGCCTGAGAGTCCATTTCCAAGTAACCCACTGGCAGCATGACCAGCAAGAGACCATAAACCAACCAGAACACTTTAGAACATGGAACCACAAGGTTTGAGGAGAGGCCAACCTCTCTGACCAGATTCAATGCCCCACCCTGTTTGGGATGTACCTGGCACTCAGAGAGTAAGCAGAGTCTGAAGCAGCTGTAACTTCAGACATCACCAAATGCTCCTTGAACAAGACTCCTCCCCCTCCCCCTCCCCCCTCCCCCCTCCCCCTCCCCCCTCCCCCTCCATCTCCCCCCCTTCCCCTCCCCCTCTGCTGCTCTTTGGAGCCTCCTGCTCTGATTTCACAGTACTACCCAACACATCAACAAGCTGTGTCCTCTGGGACATGGGCTGGATGGAATTGTGATGGTACCGTCTGTCATTTCTCCCACAAGAGACTTACTGTGCATCTGCCTGGAGACTTTGAACAAGCCCACAACAACCTTGTCTGGACTTGTCAGGTGACATTTTGTAGATCACATAAGAAAGATACACCTCCCCAGAGATCAAGAGCAAACTCCACGGTAGGTAAAACACCTGCGACTCATCCCTGCCTCGTTCCGGAAACAAAAAAACACCGCTGGAAGCTGAGTTCTAAAGACCTGGACAGATGGCTACTAGGACAGTCGGTGAAAGCCTCTGTGTGGTTGGATGAGTGGGCTAACCTGCAGCTATCACTCTCAGTAAGTCACTGGGGGTCCTTATTCGGTTTCCCAGGTTACCAGAAGCCATCAGGTAGTCATAACGCCAGGCCTCATGAGATGTGACCCATCAGCATGAGGCACAAGCACATCGCCAGCTCTGCAGCCTCAGGTTCCCCAAACCTGTGATGTCATCTCAGACATGACACGGTCACCAGGGGACCAAGAGAGAGGCTGAAAGAAGAGAGATGCAGGCTCTGTATTTAGAGTTCATTTCGTTATTTGTCATTGATTTATTTACTCACTTTACATCCTGAACCCAGACCCTCCCCCCACCTCAGTCCCAACATCTCACCCAACTTCATCTCTTCTTCATCTTCTTCATCATGGTTTTCAAATCAGAACTACTAAGTCCTATCAAGTTACAGTGTCTGTTTCAAGAAACAAGGCCGATAAAATCAACACTCTTGGTTATGAAGTGCTGACCTCATGTTTGCTAAGTGTACTGTTGTTGAAATAGGTTTTTTTTTTTTTTTTTTTAACAAATGATTACACAGTTGGGGCTGAGGCTGTTCTCCATGCCGGCACATCCCCATTTTGTGTACGCCCTTAAAGGCTTAGTTAATAATTTTAGCTCTGCCCACATAGAGTAAATTTTCAAGTTTAGGGGAATAATTTCTCAGCAGAACTATTCAGTGTCCAGTACACACTCGCGCAGCTGCTGAAAAACCCGCCCAAATATTTCAAGCCATAGAACCCACACACTTCAATTTGGTCTTCTATAGTGAAATGAGGTTTTTACTTCTGCGGCAACCAGAAGGAGGTCTCTTGCCAATTTCCATAGTGTGTTAACAAGGACACTGTGTTGGGATTGCATGGGCAGAGCATTTCATCTCAAAGACAAAGGGAGGCGGAGTCTGAGAAGCCGAGAATGCTAATGGATCGGGAAAGACACTGTGTGTCTCCCATTCTGAACTTTTTAAAGATCACATTTTTTTTTTTTTTTATCTCTAACTGTCCTTGGATGGAAGAAAAACAGAAAGTTGTGGAAACTGGAAAGACCCAGGGATCTGTGTAATCTAAAGAAAAGCAGAATGTTGTGGAACCTGGAGAGACCTGAGGATCTGAGCTGTGAGAAAACCCTTTTGAGAAATTTGGGAGTGTCTGGGCTGTGTCAAATAGCATGTATGGTACCAGATAGTCACAGCCCCTGGTGTTGTATCTAGAACAGGTCACTATCCTTTCTGTGCTGACAAGTCTAGAGCACTCATCACTCCCTGACAGACCTCAGAATCTCAGCCAGAAAGCCCAGACTCTCCCACCTCCCATTCCCAGCACGCCCCTCTATCCAGAGCCTGTGTCTATGGTGTCAGCCTCTAACACTGAGGCAGGACTCTCCTGTCCTTAGAGATAGTTGTCCCTGTGATACTCTTCCCAAGCGTCAGGTACAGAGACATGGCCTCTTCTTTATTTTTCCAAGACAGCCTAAGGTAGCCTCACCCAGAAGAAGACACACGCCTGCCCTAGCATCCTGTTGGCCCACAACAGCATGACCTCAAACTAAAAGGTCACTCCACTACCCTATTATCATGGCTTACTCTGTCACTCACTTCAAATACAAGCCTGATCCTGGGTGGTCATCTTAATACTTAATTATATCAAGGCTGGGGGATAATTGAATGGTTCAAAGTGACCCCCAAACAGCATACCAGGACCTAGATGGTTTCTTACATGTTATCATCTGAGGACCTGTGTTCCCATGTAAGGACTTAGTTGTATTTCACAAAATTCCATGGGATTCTAGGTTCTCATTAGCTAATGAGAGCTGGAAAGCCCCGCGGAATTTCTAGGTGTGGATCTCGATGGTTCACACTAACACACTGGCATACACCTGGCTTCTCTTCCTAGCCATAGGCCCATTCGTTGCCAGCAGCCCGACCCTCTGCTAAGCATTTGAATACACCCAGCAGCCTAGCCCACAGGTCTCAGTGGACTTCCCTATCACACTCTGAGAAGTTGCTTTGTTCAGTGGACGCCAGCTAATGCAGAAACGTGAAACTGATCAACATACAGAGAATATTTCAGTGCAGTGCTCAGCTACAAAGGGGAGGGACATCGACATCACAATCCCCCACCCCCACCCCCACCCCTAAGCCTCAAGGACCCTAGCAAAGTAAAAAGGGCTGGAAAGATTGGAAGAGCCGAAGGCCAGGGAGGACCAGAGTGAAATTGTATCTTCTGGACATGACAGGACTCTACTCAGGAACCCACAGCAACTGTGATTGCCCGACATGCATAGGATCAAGCCAGTCAATATCCCGTCATGGGGTCAAAAGGCCCAGATGCTCAAATCTCTAACTGAGCTTCTGAGGGAGTCAACTTGGTTTTCCTTAGACTTCTGGCTCTTGGTAAGACAACCACAGTTGATGGCCCCACAACCAGGCATATCAGACAGTACAAACTGGAGTCAATGAGTTATCCAAGATAGAAGAGATCAATACATTTTTTTAAAGAAAACAAAACATTGAGCATCATCACAAAGTGTGGAGAGCGCCCAGGCTGGTGTCGTCTGAAGAGTCGGCGCTCGGATGTGGTGCTGGTGGACGGTGGACGTTGCTGATTCCCCACAGCTCATGGCATAGAATGAGATTTCAGAATTCTAGAGGTTGTCTTTCATATCAGAAATTAAGTAGACTCTAGCTCATTATAGATTGACTTCAAACACTACAGCAAATGGAAATATTTTTGTTATGATATTTTATAATAAACACAAATTACCCTTTAAATAGAGAAATTAACTTCAGCTAATAAGTGATATTTCAGGGATGTAAGATATTTCAAAATATAGAAAGGTAAAAACGTACTATTTCTTCAAAGAGATGAACCATACTAATTAGATAAAATGTGTTATGTGTTATGTCTGTGGGTATATGTTTTTCAAACTTAAATGACTTTGTAAAATACCAACACCTTTACTTATATCGAATTATATATATCATGATAAAAGTAATATAGTTGGAAATGGTGGTGCACGCCTTTAATCCCAGTGTTTGAGACACGGTGGCAGGTGGATCTGTATGGTGAAAATTTGGGAAATTTGGTCTCTTTAAATATCACAGAAATATTGTAAGAATGTGCTTTCATTTTAATCCCAGGTGTGGGATATAGAGCCACTTCACACCAGCTGACTATGATTTGCCTCGTGCTCTAGTAGAGGCATGATTTTGCAGCTGCAGATAGTTTCTGTGGTTATGTGATGTTTGGAATTCTGGGAACTTTTCAGAGGGTATTTGGGATAGTTTCTGTGATTATGTGATGTTTGGAATTCTGGGAACTTTTCAGAGGGTATTTGGTAGCGCCAATAGGTGGGTGGTTGGTTGGTTGCTGTTGGTCACAGTTTATTAAGTAGTTGTGTGCAAAGAAAAAACAACAAGAAGAAATTAGATGTCCTGACAGAAGTTCAAACTCACCCCCAAGGAACTCAACACCCCCAACCAGCAGGAAGTAGTCTAACAATAACATCGCCCCCTGTCCAACCCCTGACTTTATTCAGGGATCTCTCTCCTTTCCTCTCTATCATTTTTTCTTTCTCATCTAGTGTTAGAGAGCTGAAAGGTTGGAAGGAAGGGGTAGGGAAAGGAAGGAGAAAGAAGAACCCACAAAGGAGCAAAAGACAGCTACAGATCTGTGTGAGTTCCAGGACAGCCAAGACTACATGAAGAGACCCTGTCTTGAAAAGCAAACAAACAAAAGACACGGCATGAGTTATAGAAAACGCCACTGATCTCCCTCAAAGATAAAAAAAAAAAAATCTCAGTGATTTAGTTTTTAGTTCCTAGTGACGATCCGTACATTGTAACAATGTTTTCTGTGTGATGTTGTTGAAGTGGGTGTATGCAAAAGAAACCCAGTTCTAAGTATAAATATGTTTCTTCCTTTGTTACAAATATGTGATTCAACTCTCTCTGCCTCTGTCTGTCTCGCTCTCTCCCTCTCTTTCTCCTTCTTCTTCTTCTTCTTCTTCTTCTTCTTCTTCTTCTTCTTCTTCTTCTTCTTCTCCTTCTCCTTCTTCTTTTCTTCTCCTCCTTTTCTCCTTCTCCTCCTTCTCCTCTCTCTCTCTCTCTCTCTCTCTCTCTCTCTCTCTCTCTCCCTCTGTCTCTCCCCTGCTGCTGCTGCTGTACCGTAGAAGGAAACAGCAATGCCCAGACACTGTAGCGAACAGGATTGTGCTGCTGAGGCTGAGTTCATTCTTGCTTGGCATCTTCAGCAGTTAATACACATGTTTCTGCTATAGTTTGCAGTGTCTGCTCCACGAGAGCCAAAAGCAAAGCTCAACTGGATTCACCCCACGTCTGAGCCTGACACTAGACAAGTCTTAGCAATAAGAATCAGACAGAGAAGAAGCTTGCATAACCCAACAAGGTGGCACAGAAGAGGGACGTGCTTAACCTGGGCATCTTAGAGGCTGACATCACACTGGAATCTGCATGGCAGAGCCAGCCTGTCCTGACCTTTTTTGGTCCCACCCAGGTCTGCCAGGTCTCTAAGAACCCTGTTCCTCTTTGTTCTTGTCTTTCTCCTTATGTTTTCAGAACTCTAAACCCCTGAGCCCAAAGTATGTTTTCATAACCCCATGTTAATCCTCCCTGGTGAGAGGGGAAAGAAGTTAAAGCACCCGCCAGTTCTTCTTTGTATTTAACCTGTTATTTAGCCTGCCACTGAAACAAAACACCCAGCATAATAACTTAAGGATGAAGGGTTGGGGGCCATAGTTCGATGGCATTAATCCATCACAACAGTAAAAAGTACCAACCCTCATATGCTCTGTTTTCTTGCTACACATTCATATCTGTGATAAAAATTAACTTCTAAATTAGGCAAGGCAACTGTGTGGCTATTCTTTCTCTTTCCCTGCTTCATCCCTCCAAATGTCTTAATGTTTGGTACTCACCTTGCTTCTTACTGACTGTGGATAACTGAGACCACAAAGCCATGAATGAGGTGGACTAACCAGCAAGAGACAATATGAATTCCTAAGACTCTCACGTACCTTTCTTCTCCCCATAGTGTATCATTCTAAAGTCCATATGAAGCTTCATACACTGGGCAAATTCAAAACTCAACAACTGCCCTCCAACATTTCCTTCTGTAGACTTATGCAAACCTTGATTAGTTTCTTCCTAAGGTCTTGGTATATATATTACCTCATAATTAATATGCCACAGAAATATGTTCTCCAAGAGCAAAAAAAAATTATCTTAGCTATTCTATTACAAAATGCATTCTAATAAAATTTTCAATATTGTGTTAAGTTCTCAGCACTTAGTAAATATTGATACATCACAGGAGGGTGCTACCATTTCTGGAACAACAAAAAAAACCTCTAGTAAGATAAAGGTTCCACTCTTGCAGGTATCGTATGAACTTAGCACAGTGGAGTATAAACCATGTCCAAATAATTAATTGATGCCTTGTTAAATGAATCTAATGGAACAAACAAGGTTAGCTATTTTTAAGGAACTGAGACTTTCAAGTACTCAGGGTTCCTTTCCAAGTCTGTAGGCTGGAGGAAGAGGTGTGCACATCTAATGGGCTTTTTGCTGATGAAATATGGAGCAGACGGAGTCCTGCAGCTTGTGTTAGAAGCTTCTCGGGGAACCAATGAGAATACAATGATACATTTGTATCAGAAGGAAGCAATTGGTCTTAAAGGCCTCTTGTCAGCCTCAATGACACCCCAAAACACACAGGGGGTTGCTGATAAGAGACCCCCACCTGAAGAGGACTTCAGAAACCAAAGGATACAGGGGAGCAGAGTTCACCACCTGCCTGCCTCTTTCACTACCTTTCTCCAAAACCAACAAGCAACTATGTATTCTTAGATGCCTGATGGCTAAAAAAAAATGTGTGTGTGTGTGTGTGTGTGTGTGTGTGTGTGTGTGTGTGTGTGTGTGTGAATGGGAAAGTGGTGCAGTGGTGCATAAATTAAAATTTTTACCTAATCCTCACGCCCCAAAATTAGCAGAGGAGCACACTATGTTCTGAGAAAATATAGCATTTATGTTGAAGAAAATTTGTCCATCCCTGGTGACCATTCCAAAGTCCCTTGCAAATGGGAGGAAAATTCTGAGGAATGTCTGCCCTCCTACCCTGTCCCTGCCACCCTCGAGGAACAAAAGTGGTTCTGCCACTCCAGGAGATCAGCATCCTGAGGACCCTAGTGTTCAGCTGCCTGATGTTTGCCTAACAGAAGTAGTCCTTGGTAGCTGCGTGATAAAAATGTGTTGCCAACAGATAAAAGTGATGGTTGTATAAAATTATGAATGGCTCTAATGCCAGTGACATGCACGCTTGAGCATGGTTATAATGGCAAATTTTATGTTAGATGCAATCAATATATGATGTATATCTGCCAGTATAAGAAAGAAGGAAAGAAAGAAAGAAAGAAAGAAAGAAAGAAAGAAAGAAAGAAAGAAATGTCAAGACAGCAAGATGGCTCAGTGAACAGAACCTGACAATCTGACTTCAATTTGCACATCCCACAAGCTCAAAGGAGAAGACTAACTCCCAAAATGGTCTTCTGACCTACACACACATGTTCAAACACACACGCACACACACACACAAATTAATTTATTGATTAAAATATACTAAGAAATAAATCCTAGGCCATATGAATAAGAGGACGTTCATAATAATTGAAAATCTGACCCGCTAAGGAAGGTGCACACACTATTTGATAACAGTCATCTATGCTGATTGCACATCAGAACGAATGTAAATTAGACATCAAATAAACAGCAATACAAACAACAAAACAAGGCGATTTTTCTAACAAGACTCTGCTCCCCTGAGAGCCGTAAAGAGTTGTCAGCATTCCTTAAGATGACAAATCTTTTTTTTCCTTTAATTAGCTCTTCTGCAGACAAACTGGCCCCGAACAGATGGCTACAAAGCCAGCTGTACATAATATTTTATTTTTGGAAAAGAAAAGAAGAAACAGCAGCAGCAAGAATTGGTCCTATTAAATTGCTCCAAATTTTATTGCCAGTTAAACAGATACTTTATTCTCGAACCTTCAAGCCCAGTCTTACCAGGTCCGAAAGATGCACAATGTATAAAGAGGCTTGAGCCTCCCTGCCTCCATTACCAATTGCAATAGCTTCTAATAAGTCCAGAACATCCTCCCCACATAAGAATATACAAGAGCTCTCCATAGTGTGTTGTCCCTTCTCAATTCATGGCTATGAAGTCAGTAAATCTCATCACATAATCCAAATGCAATTGCACAGCCCACCAGGATGTAAAGCAGAGATGTGCTTTAAGGAGGCAGACCCTCCATGAAGCCCTATCCTGAGTGTAGGCAGGGGGCCCTGGACAGGTAAAACACAGTGTCACCTATGCCTGGCCATTGGCAGAGCAGACTTTGACAAACACAACTCATGTGTTTTAACTCATGAGCTCCTCACACCAGTCCTGACAGACAACGCTACATCTGACACTTCACACACGATGGCCTGGTCATGCTACCTCTCAAGGTCATGCAGCCACTCAGTGGAGAAGAGGATGTGGAGGCCACCGATGCTGACAATGACATGCTCTGAACCACTCCTCGGTGCCTCATGCTTAAGGAAATCCAAGCTTTGCATCCACTATGACCTCAGGACATGATCTAAAATAAAAGTGCCTAAAGGCACTTTTATTATATCTTAGTGTTATGATATTATTATAATATTATAAGGTAACAGATGTGAAACCACACTGTGTATTGTATGTGCTGTATTTATATCTATGCATGACATATCATTTATAGTCACATAATAAACCAAATACTCATGTAGTGTACGCCATAGATATAAATACAGCACATACAATGTACAGTGTGGTTTCACATCTGTTACCTTATAATACTACAATAATATAAAACTAAGGTATAATAAAAGTGCCTTGAGGAGGTTCTGCCACAACTGGCTACCTTGTTTTGTAACACAGCATATCTCACTGAACCTAGAGTTCACTGGCTGGCTAACCTGGATGGCCAGATAGCCCCGTTATCTCCACCTTGTCTCTATATCCCGAGCACTGAGTTTACAGGCACATGCTGTGTGTCTGCTTTCTACATAGATCAAACTCTGATCCTCACGCACATCAAGCATCATAGCTACTGACCCATCTCCCAGTCTCTTTGTGTGGTAAGAGACCTCATGGGATCACACACAGACTGTCCTGGAGTTAAGTAGCCCAGAGTGATTGGCCTCTTAAGTGTTGGGTTCCAGGTGTTATCAGTTGTGTCTCAGCATGACAAAAGATTTTTTTTCCATTTGTTTCTTCTTTCACGTCCTGGTCATAAAAGATCAGAGTATTGACTCCAGATCTCTTCCAAAGTATCTATACAACTTCTCTCAGCTGTATGCCACATTATTTCTGGTGTTTGAATGGAGTTAATTGTGAAAGACAAGAGGCATGTTCTGAGATGTTCCCTGCTCATCTCTCAGGGGAGGAAAGATGGGAGACCCTGATCATCCTTCAAGGTTGTCCAGGCTGTCTCTGCACTGTGGTAGAAGGCCTGGAAGCAGCATGGTGGATGGTATGTGCACAGATCCTCAGAAGTAAGCCCTCCCTAGAGGATGGCCTAGCAACATACCCTCAGCTTGTATTAAATAAATCCACAGGACCTGTTCTGACTGCACTTGGCTTCCGGGATCAGCTTCCCTGGAGCTGGTGAGAGAATCCTAGACAGGTGGCCGAGTGTCCAGGGCACCAGCTAAGAAAGGCCCCAGAAGTAAACCAGACACATTCTTGTTCTACTACTGGGTCTTGTGGTGAACTTGTGTCAAAGATATAAGCGTCCAGGGCCAGCAAGATGGCCAGTGGGTAAAAACAGTTTCCACACAAGCCTACTGACTTGATTACATGTCTCTAAACTCCTATAAAGGTAGAAGACTGGTTCCACGAAGTTGCCTTCTGCCTTCCACAAACTGTGGCATGTATACACCCTCACACACATTATACACACATCATACACACAGAAGCACACTCACACAATAATAAAATAATTTTTAAAAGGAAATATACATGGCTGTAGGAAAAGGTCGCAGTGGACCGGCAGCTGGGTCGCAGGGAGGTCCTCCACGACAGGCCCCAATAGACATGAGGGCGTCCATGGGTTTCCAAGAGTTTATTGTTCACGGTGAATGTAGATGGTCTGGGCGCACACACACCTCCTCCCCCGCCCGTGAAACTCAGGGCAGACCTGAGTTAAATAGGGAGGAAGAAAGGGGGGAGGGGCTGAGGAAAAATGTTTAATTGACTCCACCCTCTGGCCTTCAAGTATCTCATTAGTATATAAATCTCTCTAGGGCCTGAGGCCTGTAGTCACGCCCTCTACCTGTGCTCTTTGGGTGGGGCTACATTGCCCTAAACGTGACTGAACAGTGTAGGTCAATGGAGTTCCATGCCACGTGTTAGGAGCCTGGATTATGGAAGCACGGTGGAATAGACGCCCTTCCCTCATAGGCAATGTACACCTGTTGGGTCTCCAGGCTATTTCCAGCCAGCGCTTCAATCAAACCCCTTTCACAGCCCTACACATGGCCATGTTTCCACAGTGGGATTTGTTAAATGACAAATTTACAAGTTATAGCAGCTTCTCTGGCTGCAATCTGCCAACTCGTTCTGATTTTGCCAATAACTCGGCCAACTGGCAATCACAATTTCCTTTATGCCGATCTGACTCCCGGGTCATACATTATACTTCACACAATTACAGAATGGCTAAGAAATGGTTAAAGGGAGTGCAGAGTTCAGAGTCACTGAACTAACACAGGCAGAGAGAAAGGCCCACCGAGGGTCAGGTAGTGAGATCTGAAGCAGGATAAATCAGAAGATGCTAAAAGATGAGGAGAAATAAATTGTGGAGGATGACTGAGTCACTCAACTGGGATAGCTGTCTGGAAGCCACCCTTCCACAGCAGCTCCTGCCAATTGCCTGTGACCCTGAATGAACCAGAGACTCAAGACCTTTCCCAGTTTTAAACAGAGGCCTGTTTATCGTGGCTGCTCTCATGCAGCATGCTCACTTTCTTCTCTGTAGTTTCTGGATGTCCCACACTCAGTGGCCACACTAACACTGGGAAAGGCAGAGATGTGGAAAGTAGGGTCCCAAGTCCATTGTGAAGGACATGAATCACCCCTTCTCCTGTCAGCCTGCCCATCCTCATAACCTGTCACTATCCTTGCACCCCACTTTGTTACTCCATATCTCTGGTGCTAAAATGCTTTCCCTCTCTATTCTATCCAGAAAGTTCCTCAATTTTCCCTACCCCCATTGTCTTCGTTAGGGTTTCACTGCTGTGAACAGACACCATGACCAAGGCAACTCTTATAGAGGACAACATTTAATTGGGGCTGGCTTCCAAGTTCAGAGGTTCAGTCCTTTATCATCAAGGTAGGAGCATGGCAGCATTCAGGCAGGCATGGTATAAGCAGAGCTGAGAGTTCTACATCTTCATCTGAAGGCTGCTAATGGAAAGACTGATTTTCAGGCAGCTAGGGTGAGGGTTTTAAAGCCCACAATGACACACCTCCTCCAGCAAGGCCACACCTACTCCAACAGGCCACACCTCCTCCAACAAGGCCACTCCTCCTCCAACAGGCCACACCTCCTCCAACAAGGCCACTCCTCCTCCAACAAGGCCACTCCTCCTCCAACAAGGTCACACCTCCTCCAACAGGGCCACACCTCTAACAGTGTCACTCCCTGGGCCGAGCATACACAAACCATCACACCCACCAACCAACATCTTCACTCAGCCAAGAGTCATGCTTCCTTCTGAGCTTTCTCAGGACCTCTATTCCCTTCCCCCCATGACATCACCTGTTGGTCTCTGTTGATTTTCTCAGTCGTGACTCAAGAATCACCTTGTCCAACTCATGTGATGATTCAAACCCAGTTTTGGCCTTAGAGCCAGAGAAGAGCAGTGAGGGGAGGAAGAGGGTCAACGAGTGCAGCCCCTGCCTGCCGCCTCTCCTGCGGCCTCCTCAGCTCTATCTATTGCTGATCCTGGGAGCAGATTAAAGCACAGAGTTGTTGCAGAAAACCCTGCTATATTCTACCAAGTGTCCATGGGGGCGGGAAGGAGTGGAATACAGCTGTGAGGCCAAAAGACCAAGAGGAAAAGGAGGATTAGAGGAGCCACAGACTGGATGAATGAAGTCCGAGGCAGAGAAAGCTTGTGTGTTAACAAAAGCTGCCCAAACTGCTCTCAAAAACACATCAGTGACCAGCTGGGTGCTCTCCAAGGCCTTCACAGAGACCTTGTCAGGCCTGGAAGGAGCGTTTGCAGACAGAGAGGATCCTGACACAATGCATCTGAGATTTGACCATCCCCTACTCTGTCCATACAGAGTATGAGGAAGTGGCTTTTCTCTCAGGTGAATTCTGGAGCATTACAGGCCTGTGTCCTGAGAAACCCCTTCTCTCACCTGACTTGATGTTTTACCTTCACAGAATACATGACCCTTCTATTCGGTATGTATTCTGTATCAACTGGAAGAGGCTTCTGGGTAGAGGAAGATTTATTCTCAGGATGAGGTGAATAGAGTGGATGTCAGGAGAATAGAGGTGAGTATGTGAGCCCCTAGATCTAATTGCATTGCACCATCACACCTCCAAAGGCATCCTAATAATAAAAGCCTGGTCTCCAGCTGCCTGGGTCCCAACTGACTCCTAGCTAGGCAAAAATGAACAGATTTTCATTACTGTTTCCTAAAACTTCAAGCCAAATTAAATCACCGTAGCATAATTTAAATGGAAAGGATGAAGTCCACAGTCACTCTGTCCTTCTGTTTTAAAACTGTGATCAGTTTTAGCATAAATAATGGTTTGGGCCTTAACGAGAACTGCCAATGATTCTGAAATATTAATGAGGCCAAATGCCAATTAGAGATATAAAAGAAAAAAATCACTGTCATTCGGACAAAGTTGGTGCGTTTAGAGCATTGCCTCTCACTGAGAAGACTGGGAGGATGAACCATGGAAGCTCCTGGAACAGACACATAAACAGCTGATGACTGAAATACCCATCAACTAATGAATCAAACAATGAAACAGCTGTATCACTAAAGCCCTAGGCTTGGATCACAGTCTGTCTCTATCTATGCACAGTGTGGCCTCAGTGTAACATCAGGCTTTGCCTTCTGTGTAGCAGGGATGTTTCCTGGTATCTTTCTCTACAGTGTCTCAGGCTAATCTACATAGAGAGGAATTTACGCATTGCGGTCTCAACCTTCATCCTCTATAGGAACCCAGTGCTCATCTCCCTATGTATTCTTCAGAAAACACAAAGATTAGTAAGATTTTAGTAAGTAATAAAACTTTGCCTACCGTTTGTTAGTTGCCATGGATGAATATCAAGTTTCCTGTCTAAACATTAAAACCAAATTAAGTACCAAATCCCTGTAACTCTGGCAGCAATAAGACTCATGTTTTCAGGATGATCAAAGAACATGTGGGCTAGTTCACTACATGCCTCACTACTTAGGAGTCTGTCTGCCAATTAGCAACCACTGACTGAAATGACTACCAATTACATCCCAGTCTCCAACAGAGCTGACAGCAAACATCAGAATCTGTCATGGGCAGGTAAGTCTCTGCCTTGAAGACAAGACTCCGATAACTGAGTGCTTCTATGGTGGGGCAAACAAAACAGCCCTTATCCTGTAACCTACTCCTATAAGACAATCCTAAGCCTTCCAACGAGCATCTGGAAAAACAGAAGCCGATGGGAAATGAATGGAGAAAAGAGATTGGACCCATATGGGCACATCGGTTATAGAACAGGCTGCTGAGATCCCTTTGCCACATCCAGGGTGTACAGAGATTAGTAGGGAACACTATGATCCAGATGAAGGATGTTAGGATGATGAGTGGGGTTTTGAGGCAACCCATTACTCAATGTACTCCTTCCATCAAATCCCAATGTTTATAAGTAACAAGATGGGTTTCTGGTGAGAAACATTGGAACTGGGCTTCATAAAGATTGCCATGATGGTTCGTTTAAAATGTCAACCGACCACAGCCTAGAACAACCTGGGAAGAAAGACTGAAACAAGGAAGTGCCTGGATCAGATTCATCATCTGTGGTTCTGTCTGTGAAAGACTACAGTAACGAAGAATGGAAGACCCAACCACTGTGGGTGGCACCATTCCCTATTCAGGGAGTCCTGAAGAATATTAGAGCAAAGAACAGTAGCACCAGCAAACAAGCACATATGCATTCTCCCTCTGCTCTTTCCTGCAGATGAAATGTGACTAGCTGCTTGAGTTCCTACCTTAACATCCCCAAATGATGGGGTGCGACCTGGAATCAGAAAGCAGATACACCTTTGCCTCATCTGTGTTGCTTTTTGTCACAGCACAGAAATGAAATCTGAACAATATTGAAAAGGTTAGTCCCCTTCCTTATAAGAAAAGAAGGGGAAAGGCAGAGACATTTCCTACATTGGTTTTGGATTCTGTTTCTGTGATAAAAATACCAAGACCAACTTGGAAAATAAAATGTTTATTGCAGATAATAGCTTATAGTTCATCTTAAAGAAAGTCAGGGCAGGAAGTCAAGCAGGAACTAGGAGGCAGGAGCTAATGCAGAGGCCATGGAAGGGTGTTGCTTACTGGCTTGCTCCCTGTGGCTTGCTCACTATGCTCACCCAGGATCACCTACCCAGCAGTGATCCCACTTACAGTGAACTGGACCAACTCACCCATCATTCCTTAAGAAAATGTTCCCACGATCTTGCCTACGATCTTGCCAATGTTATGGAGGCATTTTTTTTCAAGATTTCTCTTCCCAAATAACTCCAGTCTGTGTCAAGTTGAATAGTAATAATAGTAAGGAGGAGGGGGAAGGAGGAGGAAGAGGAGGAGGAGCAGGAGGAGAAGGAGGAAGAGGAGGAGGAGCAGGAAGAGAAGGAGAAGCAGGAGGAGGAGGAAAAGGAGGAAGAGGAGGAGGAGGAAGAGGAGGAGGAAGAAGAGGAGGAGGAAGAGAAAGGAGGAGAAGAAGGTGGTGGAAGAAGAGGAGGAGGAGGTGGTGGAAGAAGAGGAGGAGGAGAAGAAGATAATAATATAACAATAGCCAGGCTATGTTTCACCTTCATATTCTACTACTTAAAACTGAGATACTGAAGAGGAAAACAGAAACACAGGGAGGAAGGAACGAAAGAATCAGGGAAGGAGGACAGCGGTGACATTTCTGCTCTTGTGGGTACAAATAATAAAACCATTTTGGATTCTTGTAGCCATTCCTAGCAAAATCTCATAAGAAAACAATCATAATTCTTAGCAGGGCTTTGAAATCTCTTACACTGCCAATATTAAAGGATCGGCTCTGGCTCACCATGCAGCTGCTGGCAATTATTACTGCAGAGATAATGTCATGGGGGATTTTTATGAAATTCAAAAGAATGTACAGCTATGAACACATTCTTTAGCTGTGAAAAAAGCACGGATAATAAAACCACATGTGAAACATATTACTAGGGATAAAATTGTGAGTAATTCTTATTTTCCTCTGTGGTCTTCTGTGTTTTGTACCCATTCAGTCAGAATGAACAAACGTGACTTCACTCTCCTACCCAAATGGGAGAAATCTAAGCTCATCCACCAGGATTTCCAACCCAGAACGGTAGCTGCTCTGCAACTGCACACGTGACCAGAGGGATATTGCAGGTGGAATTAAGATTAGTGACTGTCTTGGTTAAGGTTTTACTGCTGTGAACAGACACCATGACTAAGGCAATCTTATAAAAACAACATTTAATTGGGGCTGGCTTACTGGTTCAGAGGTTCAGTCCATTATCATCAAGGTGGGAACATGGCAGCATCCAGGCAGACATGGTGCAGGAGGAGCTGAGAGTTCTACATCTTCATCTGCAGGCTGCTAGCAGAAGACTGGCTTCCAGGCAGCAAGGATGAATGAGGGCATTAAAGCCTGCACCTATAGTGACACACCTATTCCAACAAGGCCACACCTCCTCCAACAAAGCCACGCCCACTCCGAGACCACACCTACTCCAACAGGGCCACACCTCTTAATAGTGCCACTCTCTGGGCCGAGCATATACAAACTGTCACAGTGACCAGTTCACTTTGAGTTGCTCTGGCAGGACATCATGCAGTGGGTCCACCCTAGTCAGAGGAATTCTGGACACCAAAGCACCTTCTGTGGCACGTGGTAAGAGAAGGATTCGTGAATGGCGGATGAGTTTGAAAGCAGAGGGGATTGCACTATCCTATCATTTCATTTCTGTGCTGTTTTCCAGTGTCACAGATCTGGGACTGCACTGGTCCCAGAGGGACTGGCCTGCAGGACTAACTAGTTCTTAAGATGCTTGCTGGAGCACGAGTTCCAAGTGCATACCAGTCAGTTCAGATCTGACACCTCAAACACATCTTTTATTGACGCTCCAGGCCACCAAGCACCTGCCTTACTCATCCACGTACCAGATGTCCCTATGGCTGAAAACTTGCAGAAATGGCTCAAGCTCACCCATGCTGTCTGGCTCACACTCAACTTCCACTCCTGTCCATGGAATCCACATTGATGCTCCTGTCCATGGCTCGCTCCTCCTTTTAATCTCCTGATCAACACTCACACTCCTCCCTGTGTGATGTGGCCTGCCCTCTCTGTGGTAGTCTGAATGAAAATGGCCACCGTAGGTCAATACAGAGTGCCACTATTAAGAGGTATGCCCTTGTTAGAGTAGGGTGTGGCCTTGTCACTGAGGGTGGGCTTTGAGGATTCAGAAGCTCAAGCCAGGCCCAGACTCTCTCCTCCCCCTCCCCCCTCCACCCTCCCCCCCCTCCCCCTCCCCCTCCCCCCTCCCCTCCCCACTCCCCTCCCCCTCCCCTCCCCCTCCCCCTCCCTTCCCCCTCCCCTCCCCTCCCCTTCCCCCTCCCCCTCCACTCCCCTTCCCCCTCCCCCTCCCCTCCCCCTCCCCTCCCCCCTTCCCCTCCCCTCCCCTTCCCCCTCCCCCTCCACTCCCCTTCCCCCTCCCCCTCCCCCTCCCCCTCCCCCTCCCCTCCCCTCCCCTCCCCCTCCCCCTTCCTGCTGCCTGCCAATCCTCTTAGCTCCTTCTTCAGCACCAGGTCTGCTTGCATGCTGCCATGCTTCCCACCATTTCTATAATGGACTAAGCCTCTAAGCTAGACCCAATTAAATGTTTCCTTTGTAAGAGCTGCCACGTTTATGATGTCTCTTCACAGCAATGGAAACCCTAACCAAGACATTTGCCATTGGGAAACTGGGCACCTTTTCACCTTTCACCTTTTCAGTGTTCACCTTGACAGTTGGCTCCTGACTGATTAGCCTGACCAATGCTCAAAATTTTCTATTAATAGCCTACATTCTAGATGACAGGATGATCTAAAATCACTGTAAGGGCTAGAAATCAGCCTCTAGTAGCTTCAGTTGAAGTAGTATTGTACACAGTAGGTCATTTGCATCTGATCCGAGACCCCTGATGGTGTGGAAGACACCTTTGCACACTTCTCCCTACAGTCTTCTACTTCACTGTGTCCCAGAAGCAACATGGGCAAAGGACCGTGGATATAACCTCTGAGAGAACAAGTCAAGATAAATCCTGCTTTGTTTCTGTCAGGACGACAGGAAAGCTGACACCTGCATGGGGTTCTGTGTTGGGTAATTAGAGAAAATATTTGGCTGTTGATACAACATATATATAAAGACACATCAGTTTACTGTATACGTGGGCTGCCTTTAAATGTATATAACATTTTTTAGCGTATTTCTCACACCTACAGAAACGGTGCCCCCTGTGCTAGGGGTTTGGAACAAGAAGTACTTTCAGGCTTGTTTTGAATAGAATTAGAGATGGGGAAATCAGTTATCACAGCAAAGTTTAGCCTCACTACAGCTCATGTTTCATCAGCGGCTGTGAAGGAGGCAGGGGCTTGGCCCTCCCACACCATCAGAGATCTTGGATCAGATGTAAATGGCCTGCAGTACAATTACTACATCAGCCGAAGTACCCACAGGCCTCCTTGCTTCTGTTACCCAACAGACTGATGTGGCAGGCAAGTCACATGTCAAATACAGAGCAATGCATGGCATTCTAATAACACCAAGGGATGCAGCTCTGGGGAAATTCACAGTGTAGTACACTTATCTGAATGATGACCACTGTCAGGTCACCTGAAAGATCATGTCTCAAAAGATAAGATGATGAGTGACCAAGGAACACATCGATGACCTTGACCTCTGGCTGAGTGCAAACACATATATGCACACATACATACACACATATGCACATACATACTCATACATGCACATACATAAACACACATGCACATACATGCATATATATATACACACATGAACATACATGCATACACATGCACATACACAATGCATGCACAACACATGCACATACACACACATTCACATACATATGTGCATGCATGTGTGGCAGCCTTGGAATAGGTGTGCACATGCATGTGTATCACAGCCTGGGGTAGGTGTACACACAAGTGTTTAATTTAGCCTGAGGGTTGGTGTGCCTGTGTGTTGCATGGCCTGGGGTAGGTACACACATGTGCATATATAGCACGGCCTGGGGACATCAGTGCTGACAGGGCTTTCATATCTCTGCAAGCATAAAGACCAAAGTTTGGATTCCTAGGACCCACATAGACATCAGGTGACAGGTGACATGAGGTGGCTGGCCTGTAATTCCAGCCTAGGAGCACTGGCTAGGACACAAGTCATATTGGCAAGCCCTGGGTCCAGCTGAGAAAACCTGCCTTGATGAATAATGTAAAGAATGATCAAGGGTGATGCCGAGCCACGATCTCAAGTCCTTCCGTGTGTACATGCACATCTACTCATATGTAATGAAACACATGCAAACAGAGAGAGATGCCAAAAGGAAGTAATTCATTGTCTAATTCAAGGCAAAAATCCCTTTGTATTAGGTACAAACTTGACAGTGACTGAGATCAAAGCAAGATAGAAATAAAGTCAGTGCATTACAAGAACCAATGGGCAAAGGCCTCTTCCAGGCCTGGGTGAAATGAGTAGCTGCTTATCTGGATCCATCTGATTAATCCAGACCTTGGTGACACCAGCTCTTATCTGTCATCTCCCATCACAGTCCACCACATCTCTCACTGGGCCCTGGAAAGTTCTTCTCTCAGTCTTTCCTGAAATACTCAAAGATTCTTACCCATAGCCAGCCCATAGCCTGCAACATTGCAGCACCTCAATCAGGGCTGGGGCATGTGACCACGACTGTAGGGCTGGGGCACGTGACCATGATTGTAGGGCTGGGGCACTTGACCATGATTGTAGGGCTGGGGCACGTGACCATGATTGTAGGGCTGGGGCACGTGACCATGACTGTAGGGCTGGGGCTCGTGACCATGACTGTAGGGCTGGGGCACGTGACCATGACTGTAGGGCTGGGGCACGTGACCATGATTGTAAGGCTGGGGCACGTGACCATGACTGTAGGACTGGGGCACATGACCATGACTGTAAGGCTGGGGCATGTGACCATGATTGTAGGGAAACAGCCCCTTCCCTGAACTATGGGCCCAAGGAGTCTAAGTGGGGAACTGGCCACACCCCACACCACAGCAGAAATAAAACAATAATGCACAGCCCTTCTGTTTGACTGGGGCCATCTTGCTAAGCTTACAGGAACAAGGCACTCCCATGGCAGCCACTCTTAAGCTGCTAGACAAAAGGCAGAGGCAAGCAGGCCGTGTGACTGAAGCAAGAGATGAGATAAACCAGCCTAGATCTATGGTTGTTCAGTCGTCAAAACTGGGTCATCTCAGCTCATGCAGAAATGCTCTGCCAACCACCATGCAGACAAAGAACAGCCTCAAAGAGGTCCGTACCCATGGGTTCAGCTGCCTGGCCATGTTTGGCAGATTTGGGCAAGGGACATCTGCTAGCCATGTGGATTATCTGCTGGCCTCAGAACCTGCTGGGATGAAGGGTGGGCACAGAGAGATCTCAGCAGGCAGCCTCCCAAAGCCAAGCCATGCCTCACATTGCTTCCTGCAGAGCATGCACAATCTAGCATCCAACTCTGCACCACAAGATAAAGCTGGAGGGGGAAAAAAGCCCACCTCATTGTCTACCAGACCCTGAGTGAGCTTCTTGTAAGTTGCAAAAAAAAAAAATACGGCTTATGTGGCTTTCATCATTCACTTGGAATCAAAGCCTGACCACATACATTCACTCACTCATGAACACACGTGTTCAGACATGTGCACACATGCACACTGATACACAGCATGATCACATGTACCTAAGCACACTCAGTCACCTACTCGTAAGCACACACAAGTACACACCCATGTGCAGACTTGCACATATGCTTTCAAGTGCACAAACGCATGCACATGTACTGAGATGTGCAGACGCTCATATGCATGCATGCCTAGGCACCCATGTCCACATACAGGTAGGACTGGGCAATACACATTCACACATGCACCCAAGCACATGCGCAATCACAGGCTCAGTCTGAAGCTTATCCTCATGTGCATGTATTTGCTGCAGTGCTTCTCAAATGCCAGACTATGTAGTCCCTCTTGACCCCGAAAGAAAGAATCAGCAGATGATGAGCTTCCAAACAATGTCCCTGTGATTCTGAGACAGATGTCGGAAGTTTGGGCTGGACTCATTCTGTGCCTTCAGGTTGCTCACATTTCCGTGGAGGAGACAGGTGCCACTGAATGACTGTTTAACAAGGAAAACTTTTTCCCCTCATCTCTACCTCAATCATGGCTCTAACAGCATCCCAAGGCCAAGGGGAAGACCTTCACTCCCAAACATAAAGCGAGAAGAGAGCAGAGTTGAGCATGGTACTGTGAGCCTGGATCGAGCGCTCTCGCTCCTTTCTCTGAGCTGCATGGTGCACGGGAACTTTAAAATTCCTGATTAAGCCGCTGCCACTTGATTGCCTCCTGCAGCCAAACCTTCCCCTGAGGTGCCACTGCAGGCTCCAATCAGCACGTGACACACCCACACTGACCCACCCACACTGACAGAGAAACAAACTCTCTGAGAAAGGATCCATAAAATCAGGAATCTGCTCACCCAGGTGATACAGCCCATGGCTTCCAGAGGATGGGCGGGGCAGCCCCTACCCCTCTATAGTCAAGGTGTCAGTATGGAAGGAGAGTGTGTGATCCTTTGTATATGCTCAGCCCAGTGTGAAGGAGATTGCAAAGCATGCTGGGAAAAGACAACACTGAGCTCCAGCTTCCACAGTTCTCTGGCAATAAGAACATCTCCGTAGGTATGTCAAGGCCGGAAGCAGCCTAATTCACTCTGTTGCAGAGCAGAGCTCAATGAAAGCCCAGATCTCGAGTTTGCCCTCTGGCTGTGCTCACCCATTACAAGATCTCTAGCGTTCCTTAAACCTGAATTCAAGAAATGCTTTCTGTGAACTCATAGAGCTGCCTGGGAGAGCCCCACTAGCCAACGGGTGACCTGCCCTGATCTTGATTCCGCTCTCAGCCCCAGGGCATCCAATTCCCTGAGCTCCTCAGTCAAAATCACAGACTCTTTCTGGAGGGAATCTAGTTAGTGCTGCTGTCTGGCTCTGATAAGTCAGCAGGGGCCCTAGGTCAGGATCATATATCACAGGCCAGAGGCAGATGCTGCGAACAGCTGGGACAGGGACAGAAGACTCGGAGCCTGTGTCACTGTAGGTGGGTGACAAATGCTTACAGTGCCATTGTAAACTACCTCCTCTTGGTATTTCTCCAGAGGATTCTCAAAGCTCTCGGCCTGCTTTGCTCTGATAAATGCCATGACAAAAGCACCTTGTGTAAGAAAGGCTTTTTTTCCTTTTTTCAATAATTTACCTTTTTTTATTCAGTTTACATCCCAATCACAGCCCCATTCCTTCCTCTCTTCCCACCCATGCAAATCCCCCCCATTGCCCCTCTCCCTTCCACTTCCCCCTCCACTTGGTACACCCTACCCTGGGACATCTACTCCCAACAGGACTGAAGAAAGTATTTTCGCTCATACTTCCAATTCACAGTTTTACCACTAGAGGAAGCCAGGACAGGACACGGAGTCAGAAAAAGAGCGAGACAATCAGGAATCCTACTTCCTGGTGTATGCTTCTCCAGGCTTGCTAGACTACTATTCTTTTATGTTTTAAATGAAATAGAAATACATCACCTTCCCTTCCTGCCCTCCCTCCACTTGTGGATGACAGACTGCAGGGAAAGCTTGTGTTACAGCTGCTGTAAGAACTTCATTTATTTTCGATATGTCCACATTAGAATTATTAAGCTGTAGTGTGCTTGCAAAGCAGGAAGCAACTGTCTAAAAAGATTTGGGTCCTGAAGTAACGGAGGTATTGTTGATTGTGGAACGGGAGAAACAGTACTGTTGAAGCAGATGCTGGAGGCGCAGATGTAGGGTTCAGGCCAGAGGCTGAAGATGTGGAAAGAGTTGTACAAGAATGTGATACTGACTTGTCTCCTGGAGCAGATTTTCCACTGCTGAACCCACTAGTGGCTGCTGCTTGCATCACCTCTCTTCTGTAATCCCTGTCTTGGGAAAACTATTAACTGCCAACTGATTGCTTCTTTTTTGTCTCTGTTCTCTTCAAGCCACTCTTTTGGTTCTCCCACTGTGAAACTTCTGTGCGACAATGTAGTAGTATTTTTTTTTCCAGATGAAACTAATGTGCTCAGACCAATCATCTGCAGAATCATAAGGTGTATCTGAAGTTTTGCTTGGATTATTGCTTGGATTAGAAGAATGTGAATTTGAAACTATGACGAGCACTGTGGTTATGTGAATTTCTTGTGGAGAGTAACTGTCCCAACTTCCCTCTCTCTAGCTCTCTGAGTGTGCAATTTTTGGCTTATTGTGATCTGTGCTGTCACTGTATTTGTTCTCAGGACTATTAGATCTCCACAACATTTGTTTGGTGGTGAAGGATCTGCGGTGTCTCGCATCTTTTCATGTCTGTGATCACCACTATGGGGTGACTCTTTGACAAATACTTAAGTGCCTGGAAAGGCTAAAGTCCCCCCTCCAGTCGTGACAGCTCGGCTTGCTCCTGCCTCCTCTTTCTCCGAGGCCTGGGCTCCTAGCCCGCGACTTGTCAAGCCCTCTGGTCGCTGCTTTTACTCACACTCAAATCCGGCCACTCCCGTTCCACTTTAGGGGTAGTCGTGCTCAGGAGCCTGCGTGAGGCGGGGCCCCGGGGCCTCAGGCTGCCCCGGAGAACAGGGAGCTGGTCCCTGTTCGGGCGCCAAAAATGTTGGGGCCTAGGCTGCCCACGTTGGGCGCCAAAAAATGTTGGGTCCACACTAGCCCCACTTTGGGGCAGCCAAAAAAATGTCTCGGCCAAGCAAAATGTTGAGGCCCGGGCCGACCCACGTTTGGGCGGCCACTCTATCTCGGCCCAAGCTGCTGCTCCAGTCGGGGTTCAGCAAAAGAGAGAGAGGACGGACTCGAAGAATGTAGACCAGACAGAGTGTAATTCAATCCCGTTTATTCTTCAGTCTAAGTCCTAAGTCTTGAGTTCCTAGTCCCTACTTCTTAGTCCCTAGTTCCTAGTCCCTACTGCCTCCAAGTTCCAAGTGCCTTAGCACTTATGCCTAATGCCTACTACCTAGTTCTTCCGAGTTCTCTCCCAAGTGCCTGCTACTTAATGCCTAATTCCTACTCCAAGTTGTACTCCAAGTTGTACTCTCGGAAGTGTCTGATTCTCTGTCTTCTCTCTGCTATGTCTCCCTAATGTCTGATGTGTCTGATTCTCTCTAGAGCCAAGTGTCTTCTACCTAATGTCTGATGTGTCTGGTTCGCCTAATGTCTGGTTCGCCTAATGTCTGGTTCTGTCTGATTCTCTACTGTCTGCCTCTGCCTTTTATATGTCTCACTTCTAAGCCACGCCTTTTGGTCACACCTTTAATCATGCCCTTAGGTCTTGTCTCTAATTCTGATCTCTACACTTCTAAGTCATACTCTTAAGTCACACACCTTTAATCTCACACACCTTTAATCTCAAGGTATCTAAACCAAGATTATCGGAGTGTGCTCAGCTGTTGTAGGCTATTGTAATCCAAGTCACATGTCAGGGTATATGGCTCAAGATGGCTGCAAAGCTGATAGCCGCTTTCTGCTAAAAGTCGGCCCCCAACACAGTACTCAATTCATTTTCCCTGTTTTATACAGTCCAAAATCCCACTCATAGCTTAGATGGATCTTTGTGCACCAACTAACCACAAAAATCCCCAGGCATGCCCAGAAAACCTAGTGATTCTAGATCTGTCAAGTTACCACTAACTACCATAGGGGATTTTGGTTTATATATGTTTGTGTGTTTTAAGATACAGTCTCGTGTAGCTCAGGCTACCCCCAAATGTATCCCAGGCTACCTCAAATTCACAATGTAAACTAAACTAGCCTTAAACTCCTACTCTTCCTGCTTCCATTCCCTGACTGTTAGAACTATAAGTATGTGCTACCCTTCTTGGCTGGAGACGCAGGTTCCTTGTTACATACAGTTAATATTAAAATCTGCAGCACCCAAACTGGTTTGTTGTTATGGGGCCACCATGTTCTGGACTAGGCAAGGGCTGAGGCCACGAGCTACAGCCACAGCTCAGGCCAACCAGAAGCACCAGCCCTGGCACCCATGAGACACCAGCGTGGGAGATGGCTTTGCCAATCTACCACACTGTCTCCACAATGCTTGGCTGAGCCCAGACCATCCCGCCATCTATGCGGTACCCGGTAGAAATGAGACTCTAATGTTTAAAGATTATCCAATAGCTTAATATATTTGGTAATGTTCAATTATCAATTTGCCCACACAATTAGAGGTGTTTCCCAATATCTAACTTTATGATATAAAACGTTACCCAGGGCTGTTATAGACCTGTGGTTCTCCATGACTCCTACACCTCTCCTCCTCCTCCTAGCTCTTCCTCTTCTTTCTCCTCTTCCTCTCCTCCCAACTCCTCACTCTGCCTACCTCTCATACAGCCCAATTACTGAGCTTTATAAAAATGTAGTAGGAAAATATCCCGCTACAGTCCCTTGTTATGAAGCAAGTAGGAATTTATAGAGTTGAAGGGCTCAGAGGATTACCCAAGAAAATGAGAAAATACAACTGGATCCCTCGGGGGTATCATGGTCTGAAGTAAGAGTTGGAGAAATCTGCAGTTCTCCTGCAGCCTGGTCTTCATGATAAGCCTGTCTCAAGAGGGTGAGGATCCTGTTCTTTTATGGCTCCTAGCACCCGTACCTCTTTCCGGCTAGCAGCTTGAGTCTACTTTAGTAAGTTGTTCCTATCACAAATCACCTGACAATGAATGTTTATAAAACAAGCACACAATTCATTCAGAAATATGTGCTTGTCGAGAACATGCATTATACAAAGTCCGGATTGTCACACGGCCCAACATCATTTATGTGTGGATTAACGAATCTCCTCTCGCCAGTTTTGAGCACCATAAACTAGGGCTGCATTTTATCAGTTTGACAAGAAAGCCAACTTTTAGGCTCAATAATTTAAAATTAGGATTTGCACAAACAACACTGGAGTCACCTAATAATGAACTTTGGGAAGAAGGTAAGGCCTCTTGTGATTGTGGGCCAATAAAATAGCATACACTTACTTAAAATATTAGGAAATCTTTGGTTACTATGATTGATTGATTGATTTTGTGATTCAGTTGCATGGTTCTTTGTGGATGGAAAGATTGAGTTACAATCAGAGAGTTGACTGTACCCTGAGGCCAAGCACAGAGAAGCAGCAGTCATTCCCCAACTGCTGGGCATTCCATGTGTCTATCATTTGAGTGGACTGGAGAGGAACAAGGCCCTTGCCCCCACCCCCCACCTACTTTGTCGTTGGCATCTGGAGACTCAGCTAGAAAGATCCAAAGGCCAGGAATAACTTGAGATCAGGGCCTCAGTCACCCACAGATCTTTTTTTTTTTTTTTTCTTGGATGTTACTCCAAGTATGACCTGAAGGACAGCCTCAACAGGAACAGAGTCTTCTGTGGCTTCTCTGTGTCCCCTATCCTCCTGTCAGGGCAACAGGTGTCTGAGGGGTCATTCCCAGAGCAGATATCCCAGGAATAACTGACAGAAGCTTTGGTGGGGGTGGTGATTTATGTGATCTCTAAGTAGGCATACAGCTCCCCCAGAGGACCCAAGGATGCTACAGCTACAGTTGACAGCATCTGCAGGCTGAATTCCCTCTTCCCCCAAACCCTCAGTCTCTACTAAGGCTATTAAGACTTGCTTTCTTATAGAACCCAGGACTGCCAGCCTAGGGATGGTACCCCCCACAGTGGGATGGGCCCTCCCTGGTTGATCACTAATTAAGAAAGTGCCTTTCATCTGGGTCTTATGGAGGCATTTTCTCAACTGAGACTCTAGTCCTCTTCCTCTTTGATGACTCTAGTTTGTGTCAAATTGACACACAAAACCAACCATTGCATATGGAAACCTAATACAATAAAACAATGTGTATGTATGTATGTATGTATGTATGTATGTATGTATATATACACATATATTTATCATTCTGTGTATGTTCTATATATAGTATAAATTCTATATATGTATCTTCCATATATATCAATAATATATAATTATTCTAATATATTAGGTATATGTCTACTATAGGTGTGTGTGTTCTACTGTATTAGGTATATATATTAGATATAGCATCACATAAGTATATAAGATATATTGAATATATCATTATATATATAAGTACACACATATATGTATATATATATATATATATATATATATATATATATATATACATATATGAACATGTGTGTGTGTGTGGCTGTTCTTGCCTGTAGTCCCTCTCTTACCCTCTAGCTTCCTTCCTTTTTCTGTTTGATTGTCTCATTCCAACCCACTCAGTCTATCCATAACTATACTCTATTTTCTCTTCCTAGGGAGATGAAATTCCATAAACACATGGAATCACCAAACAATGGGGGAGACAAAGCCCCAACTAGACATCTCTCATCACCAAGTGAAGCCTCTAGTTCTGGTGCAATAGCTGCTTGACTGTTGTCTTCTGATTAGGTTTGAGAAACACTACCAGGGAAAGGTATGCTCAGGGTTGGTACTGTAAACTGACTCAGAACCCAGGTCTAGCAAGGTAGTATGGTCTAGCAAGGTAGTATGCCAGGCAGGGAGCTTAGTGCTGATATTTATAGCTAAACTGCCATCACAACAAACTACCTTCTAAATTCCTATGCATATACTCATACATGAAAGATTCTCTCATCTTTAACCAGAAAAGCCTCTTCTACAATAAACTATGTAAATATATACACTCAGTTGCTACCCAAGATTCTAAGAACAAGTGACCATTGTGGTCCCTGGCCTAAATGAGTCACGTATGCCACCTCCTATAACTCTCAAGGAACACTGCAGAAATTACGAATGAGTTGGAGATAGGGTGAAGGGTTACACAATGTCCTCCTCTTGATGAGTGTGGCCATCACATCCTGAAATTGCAACCATAGGTTCCCACACTGAGCCTGCACAAGACCATCCCTATCAACTGTCAGTCAAGGAAAGAGAAGTTTATGGAAGCCAGCTCTTTACCTCTGAAGTACTGTCCACTGATAGTTTTTGAGAGGTGGAGTCAACATCTTCAACTCTGTACCCATTGCTGAGCCCACACACAGGCTCCCACAGATTGCTTCAAAACCATGGCCACACAGATAGCCCTGCGTAATCTCAGTGGGTCACAAAACAAAATGAATAGATGTGAACATGAGAGAAAGATTTGTGGGGAGGAGGGAAAGTAAAGTGTGGGGAGGAGGGAAAGTGAAGTGTGGGGAGGAGGGAAAGTGAAGTGTGGGGAGGAGGGAAAGTGAAGTGTGGGGAGGAGGGAAAGTGAAGTGTGGGAAGGAGGGAAAGTGAAGTGTGGGGAAGAGGAAAAGTGAAGTGTGGGGAGGAGGGAAAGTGAAGTGTGGGGAGGAGGGAAAGTGAAGTGTGGGGAGGAGGGAAAGTGAAGTGTGGGGAGGAGGGAACGTGAAGTGTGGGGAGGAGGGAAAGGGAAATGTGGGGAGGAGGGAAAGTGAAGTGTGGGGAGGAGGGAAAGTGAAGTATGGGGAAGAGGGACAGTGAAGTGTGGGGAAGAGGGAAAGTGAACTGTATGGAGGAGAAAAAGTGAACTGTATAGAGGAGGGAAAGTGAAGTGTGGGGAGGAGGGAAAGTGAAGTGTGCGGAGGAGGGAAAGTGAACTGTGGGGAGGAGGGAACATGAACTGGGATGGTTTGGCAATGCGGGTCAGAGTAGTCAACATGCATTGTGAACGAATGTGAAATTTTCTAAGAATGAATTTTGTAATAATTTTATTTAATTATTGTCTATCAATGTACTTATGTATTAACATATAGAGGGGAAAGAATACTGAAAATTTCAAGGAGAAGATTATAAGTCACATACAAAGGCAAAAATTGTCAAACAAACAAACAAAAAACGATCAGATCTCATCAATATCCCACAAAGCCAAGAAGCAATGTTATATTTCAAGTCCTGACCCAACAAAGCTATCTCTTTAAATGGACAGAGAAATAATAACATTTCAAGACAATTAAGGCAACTCAGGACACCTAAGCCAGCAATTAGGAAAATACCTAGGGAAATAATATAAATGAAGGAAGAAGAAAGTTGTATCACTGGGAGTACAGAAAACAAATTTTATAAGTTGATTAATAAGCAATGACTCAGAATTAATTCTTCATGGCTGACACAGCAAACCAGAAATCCCCTAATGCTAATAAAGGAGAAAAGAACTAGCCACAGTCCATTGAGTCAGAACCACCAACACAGCCATGAGGAGTAAAGTCCTCTCAAGATACACTAAATGTAAATAGCCTCCTTACACCATTTAAAAGATCAAGACTACTAGATTTGAAAAATAGGATCTAAATCCACCATCTATAAAGAATATGCCTCATTGGCAGAAACATCCACAGACTGGGAGTCAAAAGGTGAAAATAAAATCAACCTATCAAACAAACGGACACCAAAAGCAAGCTGGGCCACCAGTCTTCCATCTGATAAAGTAGAATTCAAACCAACACTAGTCTGAAGAGATGGTGAAACTCACTGCATATTCATGAAGTGAAGAAGTCACCAAGAGCATATAAAGATGCGAATGCTTATTTGCCAAATGTAGGAGTCCCTGTTTTATAGACTCTGGAAGGAAGGTCGGATGGCTCCTGACACAATGACAGTGAGGACATTTGTACCCATTCCCATCTTCAGATGAGCCTACTAAACTAGAAATAAGGAAATTTTACAACTGTACTCTACCATAGATTGATTGGATATAACATAGCTTCAGAATACTCCATCCAACAGACACAGTGCACACAACTCTCTTCAGCGGCCCACAGAGCCCTCTCTAAAGCTGGTCACATGGCAGGGCGAAAGGCAGCCATTTAACAATACAAGAAGAACTGAAATAATCCTGTGTTTCATCAGATCGTAGAAGTAGAATAGATCTAGAAGTCAGCATCAGTAGGAACCCCAGAATTGCACAAAGTCTTGGAAACTGGATCATACAATTTTGGATAAACTGTGGGTCACTGTAAAAGTCAGGAGATAAATTTTTAAATTCCTAAAATAAAATAAAAATGAGAGCACAACCTACTAGGACTAGAATACAGCTAAGGCAATTTTAAGAGAAGTTACAGATAGAAGGACTTGTGCTAACATCTAGAGAGTTCTCAAATAAATAATTTAATAATGCATCTTGAGGTTCTAGAAAAGCAGCAAGTAGCCACACCCTAATTAGCAAATGGTGATAAGTAACGGATGTAAGCACAGAAGATGCTGCAATGGACAACACATTACATAGTTAAATGATAGACATGTAACAGAGAGACAGGTGACAGACAGATGATTGATAAATCTATGACAGACAGATGATCGATGTTTGGTAGACAGATGGTAGATAGATAGATAGATAGATAGATAGATAGATAGATAGATAGACAGATAGATAGTAAAGATAGATGTGATAGATAGGTAGATGATTGAGAGATAAATGGTAGAGATAGATAATAGACAGATGACAGATGGGTTGATAGATGATAGATAAGACAGATAAATTGACAGAGGATACAGTAACTGAGAGAAGCAAGGTAGGTGCTTTTGTTTGTTTGTATTTCTTTGGAAGGTTATTTCATTGATGTTGTTAGGCCGAATAAGGAAAGAACATTTAAATGGATTACACTTAAGTTTTGGTTTTTTTGGAGGGGGGCGGGGTGTTTGTTTGTTTGTTTGTTTAACCTGGGCTGGAGAGATGGCTCCATGGTTAAGAGCACTGACTGCTCTTCCAGAGGTCCTGGCTGCAATTCCCAGCAGCCACATGGTGGCTCACAACCATCTGTAATGGGATCTGATGCCCTCTTCTGGTGTGCCTGAAGACCACCAGGAACTCATATAAATAAAATAAGTCTTTTAAAAATGAATAAAGTTTTAAAAAACAAAAAAAGTTTTTTTGACCTAAAAAAAATTGCATGAAGGTATTTAAGGGCCAAGACACAAATTCTTGAAAAGAAACCAGAAGTGATTCTTGGCAGCAAATACCAACATGGCCTTCTCTCTCCAAAGACCTTCAGAGATTTAGGCAACAAATGAGCTTTCTATATAGTTACCCCTTCTTCAGTCTCTCACAGTCATGTGAGTCCTTGGAACTCGTAACCCTACATCAGGTGACCCCTGTTGCTTCTCAGCAGCTGCTGCAGACACCACATCCAGGGTCCAGGTTCAGGACAACTTCCTGGTGAGAGTAGTTTGAACAATATATTTCCATCAAAAATGGAATTTAGCTGTGGAGAACCTCAATTAAGACTCTAGGTGGGACTGCACAGTGAGCCTTATTTAGGCAGCAAGCACTGTGTGGCACTAACTGGGTGCTGACTCTGCAACAAGGGCACTGCACTTATGTGTGTGCTTGATCAACCACCCTGTGGGTAGAGACTATCATACCCTTCCCATGGTGGAGACAACTGAGAGCCAGGGAGGTTGAGGAGGCCATCAGCCTCATGACTCTAAAGCCCACTGCCCACGATCAATGCCAGTCCTGTGTTTACAGTGAGCTTTGTGCTTATGGGGCTTTACTTCTTGTCTTAAAGGCTTTCTATGCATTAAGCAACACTAAATATATGAAGACTCAACAGGGGATGCAGATAGATAGATAGATAGATAGATAGATAGATAGATAGATAGATAGATAGATAGGGAACATACATATATGGAATATATATATATATATATATGGAACATATATACATATATGGAACGTGTGTGTGTGTGTGTGTGTGTGTGTGTGTGTGTGTGTGTGTGTGTTTTTCTCTTTATCCTATCAGACTCCAAAGGGAAAAGGCTTCAAGGTCACTTTAACCAGGAGCAGGAGTGTGAATGCCATCTGTGACCTTCATATTCATACCTATTCACAAGTGGGACAGAAGCTAATGTGCCTACACAGCTCATCCCAGGCACCTCGCTAGTGACCGGGAGCTTGGAGTCACCCACCTGGCACAGGAATGACGTTGTCACTTTGTAGCTCCTCAGGAAAGCCTTCTGCCTCTCCATGTTGCAGACGCCTCATGGGCATCATGCATGACAGGCTCGGAAACTCCACAATCACTGAGGGTCACCTGGGTTAAACCGGAGAGCTCAACACTGGCTGTATGAACATCAGCTAATTAATGATGTTTAATAATTGTTGGAACCAGATGCTCGGAGGAGGTGGGCTGATGAGGGAAGAATCTGAGGGCCCACTGTGTAACACCCCAATAACAGCAGGCTTCTGTGGGACCAAAGAAAATCCAAAGAAGAGGCAGACACCCCTCTCACAATCCATTCCTCCACTCAGCAGCTCTGCGCCCAGTGTCCACTGAAATACCCCTTTGCTTCCCTGCTTCCCACTGCAGTAAAAGGGCTCTGCTCACCTCTGCTAAGCACATCTGCAGATGTGACCACAAGCCCAAGGCTCTTTGAGCCTTTATCAGTTGGGTGTTTTATCAGTTCCTGTATGAAAGCTGACCACAAATCAAAAAGATAGAAGCCTTGAGCTAGCAGGAGCTGGTGCAGCCTCCACTATGGCTGGCGACCTGATGGGATGTTTGTGTGTCCCCTGGGATGGTTTGTGCTGGCGTCAGCAGCAGTTCCTCCCAGCTGGCACCATGCCAAGCCAATAAAACAGATCACTAAGTGGAAAAGCTGGCGCTTTCTCAGCCTGTTTAAGCTGGTGCGGTGTGATTAGGCTGTGCACGGATCTGGCTCAAAGAAGGAGAGGCGCTGAATAAGATTGAGTATAAGATTGAATATCTGCTGTTTAAGATGGATCTGGGAGATAGATGGAAGGTCTCAGAGCTCGGGTCTAAGTAAAACACCACACATCTTCAGTTACTTGAGCTTTCTTCTGCAAGTTCCTTTCTCAGAGATTAGCAAAATTGGGACCAATTGCTTGCTTGCTATAAAAGATGACTCCAGGCAAAATATTTGTAGAGCATATACAAAGAAACAGAAGTGGGGAGTCTGGGGGCTCACAGAACTCATCTCTGGAAGGAATGCTGGTCTACGTGTGGGACCTAGGGTGGAGGACAGGACAGTGCAGGGTGAAGGAGAGGAAAGGGCCATTCATTTTCACTTGGTCTGGAAAAATGCCAATGGGACTTTTCGCTTAGGTCATTTCAAAAGAATTTAATATCTGTGTCCTTTCATTCAGATGTTGAAGCCTGCATTCCTCATGTGATGGTCTTGGGTGAATAAATAATTAGGTATAAGGAGTAGAGACTAGGAATCAAGTTAGCACCACCAGGCTAGAGCTGGGTTCATCTCTCACTATGCCCTGCCATGTGGACACAAGAAGACAGTCTGACGACCCAGAAAGGGAGCATTACCACACACCAGATCTGCTGGTGCCTGGACTTCTCGGGTCCCAGGATGGTGGGAAACCAGCATCTATCGTTCAAGCAATGCAGCCTCCTCTCTGTCACAGCTGTCTGTGATCGTTAATCTTAGCTGTCAGTCTGATTGGACTTAAGATAACACAGGAGGCACTCCTCTGAGTGCATCTGTGAGAGCATGTTTCCTGAGGGTCTACTGATCCTACATGTGGCTGATACCGTCCCACAGGTCGGGGTCCTAACTGAATACCAAGATTCATCTCTGTTCCCTACCCAGTACCTCAGTTCCTCCTGTCAAGCAAAACTCTGCCTTCTAAAATGCCACCCTGTGAGTATTTTCCCACAGCGATGAGGAACATAGCTAGCACCCTGTCTAAAAGCACCCTGTCTAAAAGCACCCTGTCTAAAAGGACCCGAGAGCATACTGGTGAACTGTACGACTCCCTCCTTAAAGGGAGACACAGGCATGACGTCATCCTGTATAACACAGAGCAAGGGGCTAGAGCATACACCCTCTTCTGGCCCCCACAGGAACTGCCACATGGTATTCATACATTCAGAAACATACACATAAATAAAAATTAAATTAAAATTTTAAAACATCATACCAACACATCGTCTGATAAGGGTCTTAGAACCCACGCTCACAGTGACACACCTACTCCAACAAGGCCACACCTACTCCAAATAATGCCCCTGTGATGGTTTGTATATGCTTGGCCCAAGGAGTGGCACAATTTGAAGGTATGGCCTTGTTGAAGTGGGTGTGGCCTTGTTGGAGTGGGTGTGTCACTGTGGGTGTGGGCTTTTAGACCTTACCTCTAGCTGCCTGGAAACCAGTATTCTGCTAGCAGCCTTCAGATGAAGATGTAGAACTCTCAGCTCCTCCTGCACCATGCCTGCCTAGATGCTACCATGCTCCCATCTTGATGATAATGGACTGAATTCTGAACTTGTAAGCCAGTCCCAATTAAATGTTGTCATTTATAAGACTTTGCCTTAGTCATGGTGTTTGTTCACAGCAGTAAAACCCTAAGACCTAATATCCCTGGGCCAAGCATATTCAAACCACCACATTGTGTGTGCATGTGTGTGTGCCTATAAATGTGTCTGTCTGTGTGTGTATGTATATGTGTGCCTGTGTGCATGTGTTGTCTGTGTTGTGTGTATTCGTGTGTGTTGTATGTGTGTATCTGTGTGTGTGTCTGTGTATGTGTGTGTTGTGTGTATTGTATGTATATTCTGTAGGTTTGTCTGTGTGTTTGTGTGTGTGTGTGTGTGTGTGTGTGTGTATGTGTGTGTAGCACAAACAATTCACTGTAGCTCATGTTTGCAGGTCAGAGGATAACTTTCTCTTTGGGGTTGTTAGCCTAGCCTGTAATGGCTGGTCCATCTTTCTAGTCCACAGAGAACACCTTGTGGAACTAGTTTTCTCCTCAGGTCATCAGGTTTTTATGGCAATCATTTTACACTCTGATCCATCCCTCTGGCCTAACCAAGGCTTTTGGATAGCAAGGCTCTGACTCAAACAAAACAGAAGCAATCCCCCTGGGCCTTGATTCTTCTGTGTCTGCTGTAACTTGACTCCTGGACTCAACAGGAGAACCAAAAACCCTACTGGTCCTTGACTTCTGCTGGCTGCCGGCTTTACCGGGACTCTGGCTCAACCACCTTTCCTTCCCAGTAGTTATTTGATATTTATTCTGACACGGTGGCCATGCCACTTTCCCTCTGGACCAGCATCTTCACCAACTTTACAAGCATTAAGCCTCTCTCGATCTCTATGCACAGCTCACCACCTGAGACCCAACAAGCCCGGGTGAAAGCTACTGATAGCAGTAATAGCCAAAGGTGCGGCTGGGCTCATGATACCACGTTCACCCATGATGTCAGAGACTAGGGACATTATTAGCACATGTCACTCTAGAATCCCAAGGCCTCAGTGTGGTAGCGCCAGCTCAGAAGGGAGGGACAGAGATAGCACTGAGGATCCCAGATCCCCCATGGAGATTACCTTTGGCAAACTAAAGCAAGGAGGTCCTGACTAAACCCATAGTGTTCAGCAAGTCTGCCTGATACACCCATGCCCACTGCCTCCCTGGAACGCTTCTCCAGGGTACTCAGCCCACTCTCCTAATGGCTGCACATACAATCTACACTTCGTACCTGCAGTTTCCTTTCCTATATTTTCCCCAGTCCTTCCCAACCACCCTCAGAGGCCTCTTCCCTCAAGGACTGCTGAAGACCCATCTACCAAAAAACTCTGGCAGACAGAGCCTTTTTCTCTCTAGGAGGCCATCAGCCCTGGATTGCATTTAAGAACATTTGCAACTCTCCTCTCCCAGCAGGATGCAGTCTCTGGAGACCCAGACATCTCCCCAGGCCCTAGGATGTATGCCAAGGAGAGCTAACAAAACACATGCTCTGAGCTGCTGATAACTGCATCCCTGGGATGAAAAGAACACACACAGCCTCCCAACTCATTTTATCTCCTGAATTATTCCCACCAGCAATGAGTTGCTTCTCACAACTCAGCTTCTCCCCAACTCCCCCACCCCTTGTGCCTGACACAGCAGAGCTCTGATGAATATGGAGAAGACAAGCCACAGCAGCCTCGGGTCTGATGAGGAGAAAGAGAGGGAGCCTTCAAGCAGCACCTGTGAGGAATAAATCAGCATTAACGGCATGTTAATCTACCCCTCTCTTAATGTATTCCACCGCGCTCTTGCGACCCCACCATTATGTCAGGAGTTCTGTGAGTTATGTCCTGCAGCAGCTTGCAAACCTTGTCTTGACCTTAGTGTAAATCAGGGAGCTATAAAACTCCCAAGGGAGCACAGAGGGAAATGAAATCGGAATACTTTGCAGGAAGCCCTGAAAACTGGGACAGTCCCGAATTAAACGTAATGGAGGATGAGCCTGCTGTCACCCTGTCACTTACAAAACAAATCTTTCTTAAGGAAAAGATCAAGATGCACGAAGAGTTGGGAGGAGACGATCTGCTAAATGGCTTTTTACTGAAAATAAAGACAAAGGACCTTGGAAGCAAACTCAGGGTTGACTCCAGGAAACATTTGCAGCAGAGCTGCCTGCTTGGTTGTAGAGGTAGACAGAAGATTATCTGGCAAGGCTCAGCCCCAGATGGAACTGCTGAGCTTTTGGGGCGCCCTATTCAGTGATTGATACAGTTCTCCCAAAACCCCAGTTACTTCCGAGGAACTGTTATAAAAACCATGAGCTGAATAAACCTCCTTTCTTTAACATTACTCAGCCTCAGGGATTTTGTTACTGCAATAGAAAATTAGTTACTATTACCCCCACATTCAATTCTTGGATCTAATATATGCCTTGATCCAATGCATCTTTTGTTACGAGGACCTGGGAGGTCGCAGAACAGGACATTTATGTTTCCTCTGTGAAGCAGAAACATCTAGCATCTTTCCTCCCTGGTTCTTCCCTTTTCTCTGCACCAAAAAACAAAAGAGCATCTTGTCCAGTTTCCTGACCATCCAGTCTCTCTCTCCCACTCCACTTCTGCTTGATTTTGCTTTCCCTTACTCTCCCTTGCTGTTGCTTAACCAAGACCCAACAAACCATTGCTGGTGAAATAAATCACAGGACATCTTGTACAAACATTAGTAAGAATTTCAGGACAATGAAGGGTCCTTGTGAACCCTCCCGGGATCACGTGTCCAGTATGTGCAGTACTTTTTTCCCTCCGTGTACTATTGCCACCAGCAGGGGTCTCCTGACCCTTCACCGAAACTGCTAAACACATCTGCATAGCATCATCACCCAGCCACTACTACTATTCAGAGAAGAGCAATGTGCTGCTTCTGATCAATTGACTGGTCTCTCTCTCTCTCTCTCTCTCTCTCTCTCTCTCTTCCTCTCTGTATCTCCCTCCTTCCCTCTCTTTCCCTCTCTCTGTCTCTCTGTCTCTCTCTGCCTCTGTCTCTCTCGCATGCTTGTGTGTGTGTGTGTGTGTGTGTGTGTGTGTGTGTCCGTACATATGCTAGTCAATCGCTCTACCGCTGAGCCACATCCCCAGCCCATACCCATTCTTAAATATGGCGTCCATGTTGCTGTGTCTATGGCTCTCCATGCCTGGAACACATTTCACTGATCCTAATTATTACCTTGGTCAAATCTGAAATCAACTAAGACACATACTTCTGTAGGCAGGTCTGTAAAGGTATCTTCTGGAAAGGTTCACTGAGAAGGAAAGACCTCCCCAAAGCTGACAGCACAGATAAAGGTGGTCCAAGAGAAAACTGTTGAGTTTGCCTGTTTGCCTTTGCCTGCTGCTGATGAGTGCATTTACCTTGTCATAGCTCTGCTGCTGCCATCCTCCACTGACACTGAACCTAGTTTCCTCAGCCTTCCAGTAGGCACTGAAGACCTGTACCACCTCTCCAGGAACCCTCCTCCTGAGTCACCCAATCTCATCCTCTCCAATGTGCAGACAGCCATCTTTGGACTACACCACCTCGTATCATATAAGCAATCTAGTAATTCCCCTCTGTGATGTATATCTAATTTATCATTTATGTCTCTCCAGAGAATGCTAACACAGCTTCCAAAAGATAATCCCATCACCGAATGAGAAAGAGATTTTGAGAGACTCCTCTGTGACAAGATATGTTGCCAATGCCTTTAAGAAACGAGCTCTGTCCACTCCTCTCTGATGTTGTGCACAGTCTGAGTTCAAGTTGACTATCAGTGCCAGCTGGCTCCTATCACAGCTGGCCCTGGGATCCAAACGCCATTTTTTGAGATTATAATACAAGCTACTCCATCTACATTTCCGTATTCACACTGCCTGGAAGAGAAAGGTGGCTTCACACTCCACTCCTGGAAAGCTGACCTTTAAATAGTCCAACTCTGGTATTTCACCTAGAAGAGTTTTATGTCCTTATTACCAAAACAGTGATAACCTATGTGGAGCCACTATGACCAGCACCAGCCCTGGCCTCTCCTCCAGCAGCTTGACTTAGGGGATGCAGAAGCAGAGAGAATGAAGAGAAGACAGGACAGCACCAGAGAGGACAGAGGACCCTCAGAAGGGACAGCTTTCACACATGGGTACAGCCAATAGGTGGTACCAACACGTAGCAGGGTACACACACACACACACACACACATTGTATCTGCAGTAAAGCTCAGTGATTGGGCAGTATGAGAGGTAGGCGGAGTGAGGAGTTAGGAGGAGAGGAGAGGAGAGGGAGGAGAAAAGGAAGAGAAAGAGGAGGAGGAGACAAGATGGCCGAGGATGTACACATCTCTAGCAGTCTTAGGTAGTTATAATATCTAGGTTAGATAACTGGGTAACAATTCCAATTGTGTGAGCATCTTGTTAACTGAGCATTTCCAGATATATAAATCCATTGGATATCTTTAAGCATTAAGAGTCTTCATTCTACCGGATACCGTGAGTAGGGCAGATATTATCAGGGGCTCAGCCGAGCTTTGTGGGGGCAGCGTGGCGGATTGGCAGAGCCAACCACCATGCTGGCATCTCGTAGGTGCCAGGGCCAGCGTTTCTACGTAGCCGGAGCCACAGTCTGAGAGTGAGCCACGGGAACATGGCGGTTGCCCGGGAACAAGCCAAACCGAGAGCGCCGATTTCTAAATATCTCCCGTTTCACCAACACAGCACAGGAATGAAGGGAAGCCCTAAATCCAAATGACACTCATTGCTTAGGCATCACACCAAAGGTTGGAACCAGCACTGAGAACAAACCCAGGGCCTCTGGAGGGCAGCTACCGATCTGCAAGGTGGCTCAACTCTATGGAGTCCAGGCTGCCTGAATGGAAAGCTTAGTGGTTTCCTTTGTATCTCATTCGCCAGGTGGGCAGTATCATGCCTCCTGTCCCGCTACGGGCTGTTTAATTGGCGTTTTTAAGAGTCCTGTTGATGTATGTCCCTTTCCAATAGATGTTTTTCTGTAACAGCTCAAACCTTCAAAAGTGCGAGGGAAACACCACCACCACCCTGGGTCCCTCTGCAGCAGAAGAGAGATCTACCCTTCAACAGGCATCAAATTAGCAGATGTCTCTCTGTGTCACAAACATTTGCTGCAAACAGCCCCTGGGGGACTGCAGGAGGGTGCAACGCAGCTATTTTTAACACAAATACAAGAGAAACAGCAGCATCTAATTTGGGGCTGCTCCTCAGTCTTGATGCTGGGGGCTGACTTTGAATGGAAAGAAAACACAAAAGGGAGATGCTGTTCCACTGCCGCAGTGAAGCGGGGTCAGAGGTAGTGGTCGTGGGGCTGTGTCACGTGTGTGCCAATTGCAGGAGGTCATGGCTGGGCTGTGTGCAGAATGCTGCCCACCTGCCTTCTTCATATGTGACATGGAAAAAGAAGTGTGTATGTTGGATGGCACTTGTGTTTGGGGGGACACTCAGGCCAGTTAAAGGAAGAATGTGCCAGGAGCGGGAAATTGCTGCAAAGCCAGAATTCTGGTAGAAATGTGTCCACAGCTCCTCTATGAGGAAAAATCAGGCCTTGAGAATGCTTTAAAGGAATGCTGGGACATGCAAATGCTTACACTACTTTCTAAGAATATAAATAGATGACATTGCCAGCCATGCAAGTACAATGGAAGCTGTTCTTTCCCAAAGACAAACCTGCAAAGTAGCAATTGTCCAAAGAGACCAATAATACTTTCCACAGCATCATTTAAGTGTCTGCCTTACCCCTGCTACTGAGCACAGCCATCTTGTAAGGAGGAAGACATGTCGGCCATGTCACAGGAACACTTCAATGAGGTCTGGGAACAAGAAACAGACTCAAGAAGCTGGATATATCTCCCAGCTTCTCCACCTCCCCCGTGCTATCTTGTCTTTCCCAGTATTCTGAAGATCCCAGGGTATATGATCCACTGGCAGATCTCCAAAGGAAACAGAGCCACACCAAAGTGCCTCAACTCTGGGTTTCCTCCCCGGAAGAATGAGATGCCTTGGAGGCCTGAGACCATTGTCTCCATCCACACCAAAGAATGCTTGTCCTACTTCCCATTATCAAGAGATGTTGGGTTCAGGCTCCCTAATCTGAACACACTGCCTTGTGAAAATTGGGACTTGCGTTTGCAAAAAAGAAATATATATATATATATATATATATATATATATATATATATATACACACACACACACACACACACACACACACACACATTCTCTGGCAATTATTATTATCTGCACAGGAAAGTCTCCTTTTCTGACCAGGAGTTTCATGCCTTCAGCCGACATCCATAAATTTCTGCAAGCTGACCCTGAGTTTGTAAACAGTGCAACACTTTAAGCTGAAAATTTGGGATGGTCCTACTTAGGGTTACCATTGCTGTGATGAAGCACCATGACCAAAGCAACTCGGGGAGGAAAGGGTTTCCACATCACTGTTCCACATCAAAGGAAGTCAGAACAGGAACTCAGTCAGGCAGGAACCTGGAGGCAGGAGCTCATGCAGAGGCCATGGAGGGGTACTGTTTACTGGCTTGCTCATCATGGCTTCCTCGCCCTGCTTTCTTATAGAATCCAAAACCCCAGTCTGAAGATGGTACCAACCACAATGGGCTAGACCCTCCCCATCAAGCACTAATTAAGAAAATGTCCTACAAGCTTGTCTACAGCCCACTAATATGGAGACATTTTCTTAAATGAGGCTCCCTCCTCTCAGATGACTTTAGCTTGTATCAAGCAGACATAAAACTATACAGCCAAGAAACACTGTTTTCTCAAGTGTGTGAATAACACCCTGACATTAATTCTCAGGCCACAATTCCAAACAGCCATCCTACAGAGACTCTTTCTGACAGAATCGGAGCCAGGGTTTGCCCAGCCAGAACAGAAACTCCATTCTCCAGGCCAACATGATAAGATGTGGTCATGTAACAATTAGAAATAACAGCAATGTGAGTGAAGTCTGGAGGAGGTTCCTTACCAGAGCCCCTAAGAGGAGCTGACAAGGGTGCGCATGTCTTCTGCATATCTGTATCCTCCCTCCTGGGACATACATGTGGTAACTGAAGCTGCATGCCAGCCATGAGCACCGGGGCCTGCTGTGTAGACAAGCCATAACTGACTGCTGTGTAGACAAGCCATAACTGACTTGTGCTTACATATATAGCAAGAATTCTAGAGGTGAAAATGCTTAACCAAGAAGGGACAGGAGAGAATGGGGAGACCCTAAAGAAAAGAAAGAAGGTTACCCTGAAGGAAGAGGGTTACCCTAAGGGAAGAGGGTTACCCTGAAGGAAGGGCACATGAAAAGCCATATGAAAATCTACTATCTTATAGCCCAATTAAAAGTATAATCAGAGAGGTAGTAGAGCACCTGTAGTCTGAAAGAAAGAAAGGGAGTCCGGAGAGTAAAGGTTTAAGCAGAGATGAGGGAAGGAATTAAGAGAGAGGTAAGTGGAGGTGGGTTACTAAGGATATATGAAAAAGTCTTATAGGTGCCCATCACTTGATAAACTAAGTTCAAAATCTATTTTAAAAAAAAAAAAAAAGGAATTCGAACAGAGGTACCAGACAACATCAAACCCATGTGTTATTCAATGAAAATTATCAGTTCAAGGCATGGAATGCCCCCCCTATAAGTTATTGATCTGTCTCAACATAGCACAGGCTACTGCCGTTGCTGAGACACTAATGCTAAGGAAACCCCGTTGCTAAAGACACTGCACACGTTGGCTGCAGGACATAGAAAAATCTATCACAAACCCAGCAGGAAACTTCATCTATGCTGGGCAGCTTTCGTAGTGAAGGAAGGTGCTATTAAGGCAGTCAGGAGAGAACAGACATCGGTGGCCTTACTCAGCACTGGACCATGCATGCCACAATACCAACGTGCCAAGCATGATGCATCCAGTAGGCACAGAAATGTTATAAGACAAATAACAGCATTTTATCAGATCTGAGGTCTATTCAACAGGGGGGAAAACCATTTCTAGTTCTACAAACCTGGCCAAAAGTCCATGGTGGGAGGTCACAGGTAGAACCTATTATTGTTGTTTTGCTAAAAGGTTATGTTGTCAAACTGCCTTCTAAACACTTATGTTTGAACTCACAGACCTGTGAAGCTCCCCACCCACAAAGTTCCCTGTGCAGTTGTCAGCAATCAATGCAGAGACTCTGTAGCTGCTCAAAAAGCTAAGAGGAAGCGCTCAGCCCTAAGTAGGGTATCTTTATTAACGCCATGTCCCTCCCACCAAGGCTCAGGGGACATTGGAAAAGAGGAGACAGAAAAGATGTGACCTTCTGAGGATAGGGAGGGCCAGGGATGCTGTGCAATGCTTTCTTCTGGATATAACATGGCAATCACACCGACAGCGCTCACAACCATGGTGGTTATAGGGGTAAGACATGTACAAGATCAAGCCAAGCTCCAGAGTAGACGGGTGCTGGGGACAAGGCCCTACCACTAACTATGAAACTATGGGTAGTTAATAGCTGCTGGGGAGGGAGGATTACACTTCTGAAATGTGCCCATAAGTAGACTTTTTTCCATGTTCCAGGACAACCACAAGGCAGAGTGAGTGAGCTAAAAGGGGAAGCTGTGGAATCTTGAGACTTCAAAGTCCACTCCCAGTGACACACCTCCTCCAGTGTGGGGAGCCGACAGAAGGCAGCTATCATCTGTGCAGCCATCTTGAGCCATATACCCTGACAAGAGACTTGATTACAATAGCCTACAACAGCTGAGCACACTCTGATAACATCTTGTTTTAAATACCCAGGATTTTCCCTTGGGTGTGTGAGACTTAAAGGTGTGTGACTTAAGGGCGTGACTTAGAGATCAGATTTAGAGACAAGACCTAAGGGCATGACTTAAAGGCATTGAATTAAAGGCGTGGCTTATAAGTGAGACATATAAAAGGTGAGAGGCAGACAGAAGAAATTATTATTAAGTACTAGGCACTTGGAGTAGGCACTTGAGACTCAAAACAGGCAACTATGATTAGACACTTGTACTTGGATGAGACTCGGGATAGAGAACTTGGAAGAGGAAACTTGGAACTTGGAGGAACTAGGGACTAGGAACTAGGGACTAGGAACTCAAGACTAGGGACTTGGAGAGAAGAGAGACTGAAGAATAAACGGGATTGAATCACTCTCTGTCTTCTCTCCATTCCTTGTGTCAGTCCTCACTCTCTCTCTTGCTGAACCCTGACCCGCAGACTGGAGCAGCTTGAGGCAGTGCAGGCTCTAACAACTTAGCCCCCAAGGCCTTTGGCAGTGCAGGTTCCAACATTGACAGAACAGTCCATGACATTTTGGCCCCCAAATATGGGACTCCAGTAAGGCCACACTTCTTAATCCTTCCCAAACTGAGGCCCACTAATTCAAATACATGAGCTTATAGGGGAGCCATTCTCATTCAGACCACCCAGGAAATGTGGGAGTAAACCAGAGGGTAGAGGTACATCATAAACGGACATGAACTTACGATGAAATAATGTATACAATATCATTGCACAACAATTTCAGATTTTTTTGTTAACAGCACCTGAATCTGATCTCTGATGGCCGCCCAAAGTGAAATAGTACAAGGAGAAGATCCAAAACATGAGGCCAGTTTCTCAGTCAAGATGGGCATGTGTCTGTATATATACTGTTGCATGGTATTTCAGAAAAAAAATAAATAAACAGGCTTTTGGCTGCTAATAAAGGACAAATTCAGCAATACTGCTATTTGTTGCCAGAGGTATCCAAAAAAGAGCCAGCCACCTGACTGCTACTCTAAGTTCCCGCACTAATGGCAGCACCGGCTGGCCAGTGGCGTGAGCCTGGGACCCACGAAACATTGGCGTAGTTGCTGCCTCCACTTGGTCAGCTCTATGACATGGCCCCTGGGCAAACTCCGCCACCCTCATAATGCTCGACTCAACCCCAGTCAACAACTGCCATCCTCACGGTACCTGGTAGAAAGAAGACTCTTAGTGTTTAAAGATTAACCAAATAGATTTATATATCAACAAATACTTAATACATAAGATGCCCACACAATTAGAATTGTTAACCCAAATTATCTAACCTTTTGATATGAATAACTCGCTAGAATAAACGTGCTAGAGACACGTACATCTGCCACCATCTACTCTCCTTTCTCCTTCTTCCCTCTTCCTCTCTCGTGCCTCCCTCCTCCCAACTCCTAGCTCCGCCTACCTCTTCTTTATCCAATGACAGAGTCCCACTGCAAATGCAATGGGCAGGAAAGTCCTGCCACAGGTATTCACAGAGATAAAACTGAGCTGAGCATGCTACATAAGTAACGGATCTGCTGTGGTAGCATTTTCCCAGTTTGAACATAGACTGGCTATAGACGTTCAGAGAGGAGGTGAGAATACAAGACATTCTTTCCACCATTTCTTCAACTCCTTATGATTTTTTAACTTATTTCCAAATACATTTTTTTAAACCGTTAGGTTTTGTTTTCTTACAGTAAGAAATCTAGAGATTACTGGTTGCCAGTAGAGTCAGACGTGCTCGTCCATCCTGTAGAGGGCGCTGAGGTAGTAGGGTCAGAGGTACTCCTCCATCCTGCAGAGGGCGCTGAGGAACTTGCCTTCGTCCCTCACCCAGGGTGTCTCTTGCATGCTGGATGGTGGCTGTAGCTGGTGTTATTCCAGAACTATATCCAGGAGGAAAGGTGTGAGCAAAAGTAAGCACACGCCAACTCCATTCAGGCGCAATACTTGCAAATGTGCGTAGAGTCCAGGGCTCTTCTCCCTTCACAATGTGTGTATTCAGCCCGTTCTTCTCATATGCTCTGACTTAACTCCTGCCACGGTGTCAAAGCTTGTCCCCAGAGAAACCCACGTTAAAATTGTCTGAATGACAAGAGTAGGGCACCTGAGTAGGATCAACGCAGCTCCCTTTTCTCTCACTTCCTGCTCTTCTGCCTGACACCAGGTTAGTGCACACCATGTAAGCCCCGCCCACAGGCTGGTTCCTTTGGTTTACACTTCCAACCTCTCAGAACTGTTAGAAATGGGTTTGCGTTAGACCGTATATTCCAGGCTATGATTCCTCAATGCTGCTCAGGTGAGAGTCCAAGCCTGTCTATTTCAAGAACCTAAAGTAGAGAACCCAGATTAAGTAATCAAGGATACTTATGCTAAGAATCTGTACTGAGCAAGTGCTTTCTGGCTCACCTAAGTAAGTTAGTGGTAACAGAAAACGGATCCTGGGTAATATGACATCACAGGGCTCCAAGGCAAGGTGACAGAATGGCTGGCTCAGCTCCACCTGACCCTCCCCTCTGCCTAGCCCCTCTTGTCTCCAGGTTTGCTTGATATAAAAGAGCCACCTGATAGGTTACCAACCAAGTTGAGACCCACACAGGAAGCTGCTACTAAGTAAGCCACATGCTCTCCCGGAATTTGATAAACATGAAAGATGACCACACAGCCCTCTGGGCTGGTGCTAGCATAGAGAAGCAGGACTGATAGGTGACTGGATCCTGTCAGAGTCCACCTCCCGGTCTCTCACCTCCCAAGACGTTTGCTTAAGACAGACTAGAGTTTTGCCAGTATGAAGGGAATTAGAAGAAAAGGGCGTGGAATGACCCCTGGTAATCTTTACATACATCAAAGAGAATTTATAAAGTAAAGCAGCCCATCTCAGGCTTAGGAGGAAGACAGAATTAAAAGTCTCTGAGCCCCTCTGTGTCAGGACAGGCGTGGTCTGTACTCTCGAAGCTGCAAGCGCACATTCTTCAGCCTGCCATGGAAACAAAGCAACTCTACCAGCATGTTTCTTTGTCTTGTTCATCCTGGCGGGGTGCTCTGGTTGTCCACTATAAACATTCCTGCATTTTATGGGATTTGGAATCCCCACAGTCCCCTAGTAAAGCTATAGGCAAGTCAATGCCTCTGCAGAAATATACCCCAGAGCAAGGTTAGTCCCCTTGGTCTGTCAAAAATCATTGAGTAATTTGCATAAAGTGTGCAATAATTACATAAGAAGTTACAGCACCTGGTTTGCAATTTTAAAATCCCAAGGCTTTAAAAGTGGGGCAGAGAAAGACCTGAGTCCAGGATGCCTGTAATCTTAGTCCAGCCACATTAGAAAAGTTCTTCTTTAAGAACCATACAGACAAACATGTCACCAGGTCTGAGACTGAACAGCCAATGTCCGTGTACTCCCAGGCTCAGTTGTTCAACTGTGTCAGCACCCCACATCCCTGCCTTTGCCCAGGTAACACCTCAGAATTCCTCCATCAGCAACCAACACAGGGGAGGTTTTCCTCACTGAAAGATCATACACCAGGACTGAGCAGATGGCTCAGTGGGTAAAGGCCATTGCTGCTCTCCCAGAGGACCCACCTTCAGATCCTCACACCCATGTCAGGCATCTCTCAACCACCTGTAATTCCAGATGCAATACCCTCTGGCCTCTACATGCAGCTTCACACACATGGTAGACACACGGGCACACAGACACACATGTAAGAATATAAAATGACTCCAAGAGCCAAGTCAGCAAAGCATTTGATAATTAAAATTATTTTTTAAGACATTATGCTGTGGTTTAACATAGAATAAAAACACATTTAAAGGAGGAGGGCCCACTGAAGAATGACCTCTAAGAAAGAACTGGAGCCCTCTGCAGACAAGCAACCATGTCCCTCTGCCTACACCTGAGAGAACTGAGCAGTTTGGAGGCTTGTTTTCAGAAAAGTCCTTCTGAGTAGTGGCCTCCAGGGGTGCTTCTGTACCTTTAAGACAGACCAAAAGCAGCCAGGGACACTGACAGACATCACCCCAGAAGATAGTCAGGGTGATCTGGCTCCCAGGGCCTCAGCAAACAGGGTCCTCCTAATTAGCAATCATGACATACAGGATCAATTAACACTAGCTGTTCTTGTCCGGGTGGATGACAGGCTGAGAAAACCTCCACCACCCAAACAAAACAAGAGATTGACGATTTCCTTAATGCTTCTATTGGTTCACATTAGTAGAGCTTCCTGGCTTCAGTGGTTTAGTCTGAGAACATGACAAAGCTTCATTAGGCTGGAGAGCCAAAGTCTGGAGCTTTAAGTCCCCCATGACCATAGCCCCACCCCCACCCCCACCCCCAGGAAGCCAGCCTCCCTCTCAGGCTGAACAGTCCTCAAATCAAAAAACTAGGAGCCTTCTGGGTTTGCTAGGTTCTCAGTGCCGTTTTTTTTCACTCTCTGGGCACCAACACTGTGCACCAGCAGGACATGAAGAGCTGAGCTAATACAATTCGTCAGTTCAGTGAATTACTGTGGAGCCCACACAAACACACCTTGTGTTCAGCATTACAGGAGGGACCCAGACACAGAGCAAAGTTGCCTGGGTCCCCTGGGCGGCCAGAGAAGACAGAGGGGATTTTTTTTTTTTTAAATATGTTTTTGATTGAAATAGGATTACATCACTTGACCCCTCCACCCTTTCCTCCCTCCAGTCCTTCCCAGCCACCCTGCCACGGACTCCTCCCACTCCCTATCACTCTCAAGGAGGAATAAACTCCTTTGATTATTTTTGTTATATTCGTGTGTGCCCTTGTGCATGTGCACACACACAGATATATATAAATTCAACCTGCTGAGTCTATCCTGATTGGAATAGTGTGAGACATGTATCACAACTCCACATGGTGGCACAGAGTAGCTCAAACCTATAATCTCAGTGCCCGGGAGGCTGAGGCAGGGGGATATTCACAAGTTCAAGTCGTGGCTGGATTATATGGTTTGTTCCAAGCCTGCTTTGGCTACTGAATTTAGTACTGTCTTTTAAAAAAAAAATCCTATAAATGAAATGTGTATTATTTATGTGTCAACTTTAAAAAAAAAAAAAAAAAAAAAAAAAAAAAAGGTTTTCTCCACCAAAGAAAAAGGAAAGAAAGAAGAAGAAGAGAAAAGGGGTTGGCGTACTCCTCCTTGCTGGAGTAAGTTTCCAGTAGTATGAAGACAGAAACATGTTTTTAAAGCCATTTTTTTTTAAACATGAATGTAAGTGCTGCAATTTTTCAATTATCTCCGCTAATGCCAGAGAAGAGAGGCAGGTAATTCAAAATCAGAGATGCTAAAAGGTTGCTTCAACTGGGCGAGGAAAGGCAATTTACATTTGCATTTGAATAAGAGCAAGTCCTACTGTCTGAGAATATTTAATTATTGGAACCAAACAATAAAGGGCTCCTTTGAAGATACCTGTGAGTGCCCCTTCCTGCCCTCAAGCTCCAGTGGGCCATTTCCTTTTAAGTAGGACATCTGACAGCACGGCATCGTGGTCCTGAACCCCGTGTGGTGTGCTGATTCAGGGGTTCAGCAGGTCTGAGTTAGCCAAGAAGTGGGGAGAAGACAGCCATTTGTTTCATGGAACAGAAGTGTCCACAGCTCATATGCGTGTATCAGAAGGCATCTGGGCACACCTGCCCTTGAGAGGAGCTATTATCACTCATCTCTCTCCTGGCCCTTCTGTCACACCTTCTCAAGGGACTACACTCAAAGAAACCAAAAAAGAACATGGCATATCTCATGCTGACCTACAGGAACTTGTATCTAGAGGAGGAGGGACTTGTACGGACTTCACTCCTGCAGACTTCTCTGCACTCCTTATTGCTTTTTTTAACGAAGCAAAGTCAGCTTCATTAAGAGGAAATTTTGGCATAAATGTAAGCACTGGATTTAAGGATTTAAGGATTAAGATAGATACTTAGAGAAAGTGGAGTTTACACCCAAGGATGAGCATGGGTTCCAGAAGAGAGATGCCTTGCTAGTGATTCTGGTGTGAGGACAAAACCAGTTTCCAAGAGCTCGGAGGTCCTAGAGTACCTGAACTTATTTTTTGAGCTTTAGGGAGAGATGTGACCTCTCTTTGCCAGCCAGGAAGTTTTCTTTGAGAACTTGAGAACAGAAGTCAAGTGTCTCTGCTCAGCAGAAGCCCCCTAACTCTCGTGGCCCAAAGGAAGAGAGAGTAGGCCTTGATGCGGAAGCAGAGCAGAAACAAATGCCTGTAATCACAGCACCTAGGAGGTGGGCACAACATCAGGAGTTCTAGAGCACACTCAGCTACATAGTGAGTTTGAGGCCTTGAGCTACATGGGACCTTGTCTCAGAAACAAACTTGCCCTTGGATTATGGAACACATGTAATAGACAAACAGACAGACAGACAGACAGACAGACAGATGATAGATAGATAGATAGATAGATAGATAGATAGATAGATAGATAGATAGATAAATGTACATAGATGCATAGATAGATAGATAGATAGATAGATAGATAGATAGATAGGTGATAGACAGATAGATAGATTCATAGATATGTAAGTAGATACATAGATACTGAGGGGGAAACTGAGGGTTAAAAGGTTAACTGGGATGAAGGGATGGGCAAGAAGAGGGAGTAGTGGGTGGGTTAACAAAAACCTATGCTAACCCACTAGTTAGTAAGCCAATTTCAAAATATGGCTTTGAAAGAAGAGTTCAAATAGAATTAATCTGCATGGGTGGGTAATGCTACTCCCAGAAAACATAAGCTACTGCATAAAAATTTCAGTACTTACCTTTCTATGACCCAGAGGTCTCCAAAATAATCCAGGTTACTGCCATTGCTTTCGGTTACCCACTGTAAGTACACAGTGTGCTGAAGACAACATACACTTTAGCTAGAGGGCAGACAGAAATTAATCTCAAATGACCAGGAACTTCTTCCATTGCTGATGAGCTTTTATGGCACTGGAAGGTTCCATGCAGGCTGCTGGGGGGAAAGTCGTTAATGGTCCCACCCAGAGCTGAACCTCAAATGCTGTAAGAATGACCTGATAGTCAGAGAGTGTCCACTAGTGCAATAGTTGCACAACTATTACACTGAGACTTTTCTAATTGACCTGAGCCCTGTTCCATAGGAGAGAATGTCATGCCTTGTCTGTAATCCTCATCAAAAGTCTATGACTGGGAGGTCATAGGCCCTCGGACAAAATCTGCTATTATCATTTTGCTAACTAACGATAGCGTTAAATTGCCTTCTAACTATGTGTGCCTACACCCACAGACCTGGGCTTCTCTCAACCTCACAGAGAAGCATCATTTTAGAGTGGGCAGCAGGCACTGGAGATACATAACTGGTCAACCGTGCTGAGAACGGAGATTGAGTTCTCAGTCCCTAAATGGGACACTTACATCATCGACCACCCACCAGGCTCATGGAACATCACTGTGAACACGATGGAAAGGATGCAGGAGAAGAGAACTGCTGTAACACTGTCTTCTAGACGTGGCACGGCAATTGTAGTCACGAACTCACAGAAGCCATGTTTTACCTGCCCAAGATCAAATCCGCCAAAGTCCTACCACAGATGGGTAGCTCTCAGGCCTCACCCCTTACTGAGGGAATGTGCATTGTTTTGGGACCATGCCCTGCCTGGTCTTCCACAGAGAATCTCTAGTCAGTCCAAGAGGCTCTAGGTTGCTCTTCTGGGGCTGTGATGGTTTATATATGCTTAGCTCAGGGAGTGGCACTATTAGGAGGTGTGGCCTTGTTGGAGTGGGTGTGTCACTGTGGGTGTGGGCTTTAAGACCCTCATCCTAGCTGCCTGGGAGTCTGTATTCTCTTAGCAGCCTTCAGATGAAGATGTAGAACTCTCAGCATCTCCTACACCATGATTGCCTGGATGCTGCCATACTTCCAGCCTTAATGATACTGAACTGAACCTTTGAACCTATAAGCCAGCGCCAATTAAATGTTGTCCACGGAAGAGTTGTTTTGGTCATGGCGTCTGTTCACAGTAGTAAAGCCCTAACTGAGACAGAGGCCCACTGTCTAGATAGAGCAAAAGACTTCCAAATCTTCCACCTGCCCAATACCTGTCTGCCAGTTCAGAACAGAGACAAGCCAGTTGGTTGCTGGTGTGGCTTCACTGTCCCTGACTTGCTCTGAACACCCATATGCTCACACAGCCCCTGATGGACTCATTTTCTTCTTCCTCACATCCTTTCTCCTCTATCCCTTCAACCTGGCCACAGCAAGACTTTCCTGCATGGCTCCGTCTGAGTTCCACTTTCTCAGCTACTGGGCCAAACACAAAATATAATGAAGTAAATACAAAATAACGCCCTAAAATTCCAGTGAGTGGAGTGCTGCACTTTGCAACGCAGCTAAGGAACTTACTCTTTATGCATCTAGAAACTTCCATCACTAGGCAGAAAGAGAACTTGCTGGATAATATACTGCTAACAGAAGGTTTTTCACCAACTTGAAGACAAGACATGAAGTCAGGGATGCACTGTCCAAAATGTGACAGTTCTTCATTGTACGTCATAACCAACTCTCTCTCCAACTTACAAACAGATGTAGCCACATGAAACATTCAGAAATTTACAGAAATCCTGACAATAATGTCTTAAAATCCCTCAATAAAAACTACCTAACAATATTACCTTTTGAAAGTAATAGCTCAAAAACCCATTCTCTCTCCATGATATTCACAACAGGCCATTCTTTTCTATCTATCATACAGAAATTTGCTCCTGGACAAAA